>NC_090651.1:169003362-169098362 GCF_040937935.1 Hyperolius riggenbachi
TCTCATGCAACTATCGCTTTCTCCCCACCTGTCCAGCACTCACAGGCAGCAATTGCTCTCTTCCCCAGTGGTGTCCAAAGTAAGTGATAAGTTGAGATTAATGTACAAGCCACACCGCTGTGCCTTACTCTGCAGTGGAACACATCACATGGGGTTACCATTACACCACCGGGATGTCACATAGAGGAGTACCACTAACTCCTAAACCTCCATTAAAAAATGTTGTCTGTAAATAGTCAGAACTGGGTGTCAAATACCCTAGGTATGCCACTATCCTGAACCCCAGGAAGAAGCTCCAGAACAAGGGTAGACACCACCTGGAACAGTGTGTTCTTTCATTTTTCTCATGTTTGCATTTTTTTATATTTATAGATTTTAACAGAAAAAACAGCATACTTTTTTTATTTACCAAATTTAAAAATGCAATGTAGTGCATGCAAATGCAACATCTGTATGGTCCCACTGAAGTCCGGCACCTGGGAGTAGTTGGGAGGGTTTTGAAAGTATGTAGGAACTAGCCAGAGTAGATAGACTAGTGGTTCTCAAACTAAGGCCCGTGGGCCCAATGCGGCCCCCTGAAGCTTTTTTACCGGCCCCCCACACACAAAATGTGTTACTTATAGATGTGGTCTGCTGCATCTTTAAATATTGGTGGCCCGCATATAGAATAGCAGTTTTGGCACCACCCTTCCATATGGAAGCCAGAAAGCAGTTATTCGCTGGCTTCTGGGTTACTGGGTGGAGGGGATGACTTGTAGCAAGCATAATTACATATGCTGTGCCGGAATGTTATGGTTTCTTTGCGAAGGGGAAATGGAGGATTGCACAGCATATGTTTCTACAAAGATTGTGTGTGTATGAGTGAGATTGTGCTGATTGTCAGGCCATTGGGTGACATTATGACATTATGGGTCACATTTGACTTGCAATGTTAGGGTCACGATATCTGCACTGTGTTGGTGGCATAATAGCTGCACATGCTGTGGTGGAGTGCATACTACCTGCACATACTGTGTTGCAGGCTATAGTATCTGCACCTATAGCTGGCTACCTTTACTGAGGGCACCAACACCTGGCTACCTATACTAGAGGCACCTACGCCTGGCTACCTATGGGGGGGGGGGATGGAGACCTTCAACTGACTTCCTATATTGGGGGCACCTATGCTTGGCAACCTATATATTGAGGGCACCTACACATGAGATCCTATACTGGGGGCACCTATACCTGGCTACCTACCTATACTAAATCTGAGGGCATTTTTTATTTGGGGGGGGGCGCACTGCAGCTATAACGCGTGGTGCAAATTGTCGGTGCTGTGCTATCATTCTAAATGGAGGGGGGCAGCTAACTGTCCCACTGATTGTTTTTATTAATATTCCTGAAAGGTTCTAGCCTTCATTTTTAAGTGTATTGAGGATAATGCATTCTTTCCATCCATTCGTGGTTATTAATAGTATTTTTTTCTATTATACATATGTGACCTGTCTGAGATCTGAGCATTTGTGTCACAACGTCAAAAAGGTTGGGAACCACTGTGACCTAGGAGATATCTCAGGAGAAAAGGTGAATTGCATATGTGTGTGTGTGTGTGTGTGTGTGTGTGTGTGTGTGTGTGTGTGTGCGTGCGTGCGTGCGTGCGTGCGTGCGTGCGCGCGTGCGTGCGTGTGTACGCACGCGGGAAGAGGATGGGGGTGCACAAAAATCAGGTTTCGCTCAGGGCGCTGGGAAACCTAAGGCCGGCCTTGTTGGAGGGCATACTATCTGCACATACTGTGTTGCAGGTCATACTATCTGCACATACTGTGTTGCAGGTCATACTATCTGCACATACTGTGTTGCAGGTCATACTATCTGCACATACTGTGTTGGAGGGCATACTATCTACACATACTGTGTTGGAGGGCATACTATCTGCACATACTGTGTTGGAGGGCATACTATCTGCACATACTGTGTTGCAGGTCATGCTATCTGCACATACTGTGTTGCAGGTCATGCTATCTGCACATACTGTGTTGCAGGTCATACTATCTGTACATACTGTGTTGCAGGTCATACTATCTGCACATACTGTGTTGCAGGTCATACTATCTGCACATACTGTGTTGCAGGTCATACTATCTGCACATACTGTGTTGCAGGTCATACTATCTGTACATACTGTGTTGCAGGTCATACTTTCTGCACATACTGTGTTGGAGGGCATACTATCTGCACATACTGTGTTGGAGGGCATACTATCTGCACATACTGTGTTGGAGGGCATACTATCTGCACATACTGTGTTGGAGGGCATACTATCTGCACATACTGTGTTGGAGGGCATACTATCTGCACATACTGTGTTGGAGGTCATACTATCTGCACATACTGTGTTGCAGGTCATACTATCTGCACATACTGTGTTGCAGGTCATACTTTCTGCACATACTGTGTTGGAGGGCATACTATCTGCACATACTGTGTTGGAGGGCATACTATCTGCACATACTGTGTTGGAGGGCATACTATCTGCACATACTGTGTTGGAGGGCATACTATCTGCACATACTGTGTTGGAGGGCATACTATCTGCACATACTGTGTTGGAGGTCATACTATCTGCACATACTGTGTTGCAGGTCATACTATCTGCACATACTGTGTTGCAGGTCATACTATCTGCACATACTGTGTTGCAGGTCATACTATCTGCACATACTGTGTTGCAGGTCATACTATCTGCACATACTGTGTTGGAGGGCATACTATCTGCACATTCTGTGTTGGAGAGCATACTATCTGCACATACTGTGTTGGAGGGCATACTATCTGCACATACTGTGTTGGAGGGCATACTATCTGCACATACTGTGTTGGAGGGCATACTATCTGCACATACTGTGTTGGAGGGCATACTATCTGCACATACTGTGTTGGAGGGCATACTATCTGCACATACTGTACTGTGTTGCAGGTCATACTATCTGCACATACTGTGTTGCAGGTCATACTATCTGCACATACTGTGTTGCAAGTCATACTATCTGCACATACTGTGTTGGAGGGCATACTATCTGCACATACTGTGTTGGAGGGCATACTATCTGCACATACTGTGTTGGAGGGCATATATCTGCACATACTGTGTTGGAGGGCATACTATCTGCACATACTGTGTTGGAGGGCATACTGTCTGCACATACTGTGTTGGAGGGCATACTATCTGCACATACTGTGTTGGAGGGTATACTATCTGCACATACTGTGTTGCAGGTCATACTATCTGCACATACTGTGTTGGAGGGCATACTATCTGCACATACTGTGTTGGAGGGCATACTATCTGCACATACTGTGTTGGAGGGCATACTATCTGCACATACTGTGTTGCAGGTCATACTATCTGCACATACTGTGTTGCAGGTCATACTATCTGCACATACTGTGTTGCAGGTCATACTATCTGCACATACTGTGTTGCAGGTCATACTATCTGCACATACTGTGTTGCAGGTCATACTATCTGCACATACTGTGTTGGAGGGCATACTATCTGCACATACTGTGTTGGAGGGCATACTATCTGCACATACTGTGTTGCAGGTCATACTATCTGCACATACTGTGTAGGCAGGTCATACTATCTGCACATACTGTGTTGCAGGTCATACTATCTGCACATACTGTGTTGGAGGGCATACTATCTGCACATACTGTGTTGAAGGGCATACTATCTGCACATACTGTGTTGGAGGGCATACTATCTGCACATACTGTGTTGGAGGGCATACTATCTGCACATACTGTGTTGGAGGGCATACTATCTGCACATACTGTGTTGCAGGTCATACTATCTGCACATACTGTGTTGGAGGGCATACTATCTGCACATACTGTGTTGGAGGGCATACTGTCTGCACATCCTGTGTTGGAGGGCATACTGTCTGCACATACTGTGTTGCAGGTCATACTATCTGCACATACTGTGTTGGAGGGCATACTATCTGCACATACTGTGTTGGAGGGCATACTATCTGCACATACTGTGTTGGAGGGCATACTATCTGCACATACTGTGTTGGAGGGCATACTATCTGCACATACTGTGTTTTAGGGCATACTATCTGCACATACTGTGTTGCAGGTCATACTATCTGCACATACTGTGTTGGAGAACATACTATCTGCACATACTGTGTTGGAGGGCATACTATCTGCACATACTGTGTTGGAGGGCATACTATCTGCACATACTGTGTTGGAGGGCATACTATCTGCACATACTGTGTTCGAGGGCATACTATCTGCACATACTGTATTGTGGGGATACTATCTGACCTTGTTGTGTTGGGGGGCATTCTATCTGCACATGCTGTATTGGTGGCATAATAACTGCACTTGCTGAGTTGGGGGGCAAAGTATCTGCACATACTGTGTTGGGGGGATACTATCTGCACATGTTGTTTTGGGGGCATAACATCTGCTATGGTAAATGGGAGCCATGCTTTGGATGTCTGAAAGTTACAGTTTCTACCACTATTGTTAGGTATACCATATCTTGTTACTGGTAGATGTATGTTCTGTACTGACGGCCGCTCGCTGTTTGGTGGGTCTTTGTTTTTATTTCTGTGGCACATTTTTCAATAAAGATTTCCACATTTCTTATATACTGTACCTATAGCATTCGTTGTGTATAGTTTTTCAGTCATGGACTCTTTTTCTTATTTCCCTGGTGCTTCAACGGCAGCATACTCTGGGTTAAGGCCCCGCCTCCTAACCCCATTGGACACCATAACTATAAGGTCTTTGCCTGCAGTATTGCTCGATATTCTTTTTTTCTTTGTCCTCCCCTCCCTTGGACACTTTTTTTTTTTCTCTCTCTTAGGTTTTTTACCGTTTGCTTCTTCCCCTCCAGGGTTTATCCCTTTCCCTGGAGAAGACTTCCCGTGGGTGCTAAATGCACTCCAGAGATGTGGGTGGCTGATCCCCGTTATATAGTCTCTGCTAAATGCAGTGCGTTGTGCGGGCTGCAGGTCTTTGCCTGCCTCTTTTACTATATTGATTCTTTTTTTTTTTTTGTCTCTTCTCTTACCTCTGTGTGGCCCGGGGTGGCTGCTTCCTGCTGTGCGGCTGCATAATCTTGCCGGTCAGAGTGCTGCGATGTCTGCGCTCTGTGGGTGGTATGGAGGAAGGCAGTCTCCCAGCCGGGAGAAGAGCGGAGCAGCGTGGGGCGTGCTTCCAAACAAGCGTCTAGCACCTGTCTCAGATTCTCCCGCGCGCGCGCTCGAGATCTTGGGATATTATAGTCCAGCTCTGTTCCGCCTTCTTGCCAGTCTCCTCGATCGCGCGGCGGCCATCTTGGTCGTGGGCAGCTCGCACTGAGCATGCTCATGGCCAGGATTTCTATTTAAACGGCTGCTGTTGATCCGACGGGTGCTTTTGTTAAAAAGCTCCTGTCGGAATCAGCTTCCAGCACAGGGGACAGGCTACGAGAGCCTGTCTAAGCAGGATTATTTTTTCCTTTTCCCATCTCTGGCAAGGTATATTCCTCTGCTAGAGTGGACCTACCAATTCCTTTATTATTTTATATTCTCTCTCTAATTATATTTTATTTTTTTTTCTGTTTTTTGCAGCCATATCCCTCAGTCTAATGGGACGCACAAAAGATCAGCAGCAAGCTCGCAGGTATGCAGTTTAAAAAAAAAAAAAAAAAAAAGGAGGGTCTGGGCTCTGCGAATACTAATTAGTATTCTTGTTTAGCCCCTCTAGACCTAAAGAGGCAAGCAAGCATCGTTCTCAAAACACGTCAACACAGTCAAAATCTTATGAATCATCTTATAAGAATCGGAGTGATGAAAGGAGTAGATCAAAGTCTCGTCGTCAGAAATCTCCCCCCTATTCTAGATCTAGATCAAGGTCCAAGAGACGATCTCCTTCACCTCGATACTACTCTCCTCCACCAAGACCTAGAAGGACCGATTGCTGGATGTGTGGACGCAGAGCAGTTCCGGGAAAAATCGTTTGTGATATCTGTCTACAAGAAAATACTTCTAACAATGTGGAGGATTCGTCTGCAGTTCTGCAAGTTATAAAACAAGCAGTGCGGGAAGAGTTAGTAGCCCAGATGCCTTCTACCTCCGCTAATGTTTCTCATTCGCAAGATATGAGTCAGGCACAAGATACCTCAGTTCCTCAACTAGATCCTCCTGTCGACCCTGTACAATCTCAGGATTCCGGTTCAGATACGGAAGAGCAAGAAAGTTTTCAATTCTCTTTGGTGAGTCCACTGATCTCTGCAATTAAAGAAGCCTTACAATGGACGGATTCTGAAGAAGCTTCTCAGGAAATGCCAAAATACTATCCACATCTAGCGAAAGTCGGCCCGTCTTTTCCATTAATGAAAGAAATTAAGGGTATTATATTAGAAGAGTGAGCGAAGGTGGAGAACAAACCATCTTTTACTAATCATAGTACTAAAGAGAAAAGATACCCCTATACACAGCACCACTGCAGACCATATGTATCAATCAAAAAAATATATTTTTATTACAAGCTTTGCAAACACATATCAATGATACACAAAAATTTAAAAACATTTAAAAACAGCATAATATTGTATTTCCAGCCATATTCAACATAATGGGCCTGCTAGATATAATAATCTATTATGTTCAGTCTCAGTGGATGTATAACCTGTAACCACTGGAGGCTCAGGGAATGAGCCCCCTCGTGGATGAACCCGGGTTCAGTAAGAATTATAAAGTGCAAAAAATTGGAACCATGAAAGTGCATGTGGTGCTACACAAACAAACAATCATTCAACATATGCAATAACTGTGCAACCTATCAGACTAAAAGTGCAGTTTAAATACTGTCAGAGTCACTAATGACCAAGTGGAAGCAGCCTATTAGGATCTGCAAAGAAGTGAATAAGTAAAAGATACTTAGCCGGGTATGAAAAGAAAGGCAGGCAGACTGGCATGGAAAGACGGAAGTATCCCCTCAGGACATAGCCCACATGCTCCGCGGTCGTCACTCCGCTTTGAAAGGTGAGGTAGATAGCTGTGCTGTGTTGCCGCCATTGCAGCTTTAAATAAGAAAGAGAAGGGTGAACCACTCCCTACATCATCTCCAGCTGCCGGAAATGATGTAAGCCAGGAGGAAGAGGAAGAACCAGTGTGGAGAGCAAACCTCAGAGCAATGAAAAAGCCATATAAGGAGATGTCTCAGAGAATTGTGGGCTGCAAATCCGCGCCACCCAGTGGTAGAAAGCAGAAATGCAGATAATACACATCTATATCAGGTTACTGCAATAAGATATAGGAGATATAAAGGATGTAGATAATCAGAGCCACACCCTCCGGTGGCAAAAAGTGGAATTGCAGACTAACACATCTTATGCACTCTAGTGCACCTCAATCTCTCTAACATCCTTGGCAAAAGCGATGAAGGTCTGGATCAATAATCTGGAGGGAGCGGTTAAAGCAGGTGCTGATGTTGAACAAATTGTATCTGGTCTAGAAGATTTGAAGATTGCAACAGACTTTATGGGAGAGGCAGCTATTGACGGAGTCCGAGCATCTTCCAGAGCTATGCTTTCGTCAGTGACATCCAGACGGGCCCTTTGGCTAAAAGCTTGGAGTGCTGATGCCAATTCAAAACAAGCCTGGTTAAAAATTGCCTATGACGGCAAGGCACTGTTCGGAGAGAAATTAGAGAAGGCAATTTCAAGAAAATCGGGTGGCAGATCAGGTGATATACCACAGGACAGGAAGTCAAGAAGACAGCGTTTTGGTCAAAAAACCCAGTTCCAAAACTTCAGGAACATAAGAAACTACAAGCCCGGAAAAGAATATCAAAGGAGGTGGCGTGGAACTCAGGCCTCACTACCAAAGTCAACCAAAAATACTACATCTGCTCGTCAGGATTCGGGTAAATCCTTTTGAGGCCTTGTCCATCCACACTCTGCCAGTTGGGGCAAGACTAAGTACTTTCGCTCGAGTGTGGGCAGACAATGTTTCGGATCCCTGGGTCCTGTCGACCATAACTCAAGGTCATCGGTGGCAGTTCAAATCCCTTCCGGAAAACATCTTTCAGCCTACTCGTCTTCCTGCCTCCAAGCAAAAAAGAACATGTCTGATCCAATACATCAAACAACTTGTCTTACAAGATACAGTCCTAGAAGTACCAGAGTCTCAACAAGGCAAGAGGTTTACTCGCCTCTCTTCTTAGTACCAAAAAAGTCAGGAGACTGGAGGCCTGTAATAGACCTAAAGAAATTGAACAAATACATACTCCTTCCAAAATTCAAAATGGTATCCCTACAATCCATCATTCTCTGTGTGCAACCGAACGACTTTATGGCCTCAATAGATCTAAAAGATGCCTACTTCCACATACCTATTCACCCCCAATATCAACCCTATCTCAGGTTCCCTCTGAAAAGTCTACGTCTACAGTTCACCGCTCTACCGTTCGGCCTTTGCACCTCGCCAAGAACTTTTTCAAAAGTACTTCAATCGGCAATCGCTATACTCAGACGGCAGAAAATCCGCATTTTCCATTACTTGGACGACATTCTAATTCTGTCAGATTCTCAGCCTCATCTTCTTCAAGATATCCAGAAATGTCTAATACTATTGAAGAGTCTGGGATGGATCATCAACCTTCCAAAGAGTCAGTTAATCCCATCCAGAAAGATGATCTATTTAGGTGCTCTTTTCAACACACTGGACAATACGGTATCTCTCCCACCAGCGAAGATTCCAACAATTACTCAGGGGATTCAGATAACTCAACAAACCTCCAGTATGTCGGTGAGAAAATGCCTACAGCTCCTCGGTATCCTATCAGCAACGATCCCCATGGTCAGATGGGCTCATTGGCATATAAGGGGTTTTCAACTTCCCTTCTTACACCAATGGAACAGATGGGATCTGGATCAGAGCATCAGAATTTCAAGATCCATGAAGGACTCTCTGCTCTGGTGGCTAAATCAATCGAATCTGGAAAGGGGCTATTCTCTGTGCCCAATTCCTTGGGTTTATGTAACCATAGATGCCAGTTCGACCGGTTGGGGAGCGTGGTGCCAGAACCACGTAGTCCAAGCTCGGTGGCCTTGTCGTCCTGCTGTGAACAGTTCCAACTTCTTGGAATTAAGGGCAGCTCGCCTAGCCCAAATGCATTCCACCCTCTACTCCAGAACAGAGCAGTATGCATAAGGTCAGACAATTCCACAAAAGTAGCATACATACTGAATCAAGGCGGCACACACAGCCAGATACTTTCAAAGGAGGTGAACCTTCTTTTTTCATGGGCAGAGGACAATCTCCTATACTTGAAGGCTGTTCACATTCCGGGTCACTTGAACAAGAAAGCAGACTTCCTGTCAAGGAGAACGCTAGACAACAACGAGTGGTCACTGAGTCAAGAGACCTTTTATCAGCTCACCAAGAGGTTCGGAGTTCCCCAGATGGACCTGTTTGCATCTGCACAGAATCACAAGTTACCCCTATTTTTTTCCAGACATCAAACGACGGGGACGCAGGGAGTGGACGCCCTTTCACAACCATGGCCTCACCTTTATCTATATGCCTTTCCACCGGTTCCCTTGATTTTCCGGTTTCTGTGCAGGCTACTTCAGGAATCTGCGACAGTTCTGGCGATAATTCCATACTAGCCGAGCAGGATATGGTTCCCGTTGTTGATACAGATGGCCCAGTCGGAACCGCTGTTCATTCAGAACTCGCCCAACCTGCTTTCCCAGGGAGAGTTCCTTCACCCTGCCCCACACAAACTGCACCTGGCAGCCTGGATGTTGAGGAGCAAAGGTTATCCAGCTTAGGCTGTTCAAATGCGGTGGTTAATACCCTTCTAAAAGCAATAAAACCATCCACAAATGTAGTATACAAAAAAGTCTGGACGAAGTTCATAGATTTTGCAGCAAAATCAAAATCAAGTTTTGACCCCCTCATACCGAATGTCTCTAACGCAGGGAGTGGACGCCCTTTCACAACCATGGCCTCACCTTTATCTATATGCCTTTCCACCGGTTCCCTTGATTTTCCGGTTTCTGCGCAGGCTACTTCAGGAATCTGCGACAGTTCTGGCGATAATTCCATACTGGCCGAGCAGGATATGGTTCCCGTTGTTGTTACAGATGGCCCAGTCGGAACCGCTGTTCATTCAGAACTCGCCCAACCTGCTTTCCCAGGGAGAGTTCCTTCACCCTGCCCCACACAAACTGCACCTGGCAGCCTGGATGTTGAGGGGCAAAGGTTATCCAGCTTAGGCTGTTCAAATGCGTTGGTTAATACCCTTCTAAAAGCAAGAAAACCGTCCACAAATGTAGTATACAAAAAAGTCTGGACGAAGTTCATAGATTTTGCAGCAAAATCAAGTTTTGACCCCCTCATACTGAATGTCTCTAACGTTCTGGACTTTCTTCAGGCAGGTCTTGAATTGGGCCTAAGTTATAATACACTGAAAGTACATACTACAGCCTTATCCACCCTTTCAGGTAACAAATGGACCCTCCACCCATTAGTACAACAGTTCATGAAGGCCACTTTAAAACTAAATCCTCCTAGAAGAAACTTCTTCCCTAAGTGGGACCTGCCTACAGTCTTGGACTTTCTAAGCTCTTCCCCGTTCTGCCCTTTGGAGAACTGTTCTTTAATTAATCTAACTAACAAGTTAGCCTTCCTGTTAGCGATAACATCCGCCAGAAGGGTGTCTGAAATTCCTGCTCTAGGAAGCAAGGAGCCTTTTCTAACTTTCTATGAAGATCGAGTGCTATTGAGACCAATGTTGAACTTTTTACCAAAGGTGGTAACAGTGTTCCATTTGGATAGTGAATGGACTCTGCCAGCCATGTGGGAAGATCCAGAACAGGCTAGGCCGCATCCCCTGGACATTGTCACTATCCTTAAAAGATAATTACTCCTAACTCAGGACTTTAGGCAGTCTGAACATCTACTTATAGCTCCTAAAGGTTACAGAAAGGGCAAAGAAGTCTCTAGCAGAACCATTGCCTCTTGGATTCAAAATGTTATATGTAGAGCCTATAAGTCAAAGGGGCTTCAACCTCCTGATAATTCTGCAGCTCATTCCACGAGGGGGATTGCCTCCTCCTGGGCTTCTTTAGCTGGTGTGTCGTTGATGTCCATCTGCAAAGCTGCGGGTTGGTCATCTGCAATCACCTTTATACACCATTATAAGATTGATCCTTGTATACTTACCACTGCCCCTGTGGGTCGCTCAATTATTAATGCTGCTTTGGCTGTTTAAATAAATAGTATATGCATTCCCTCCCTGTTATTATTCTGGATAGTTAAATCCCAGAGTATGCTGCTGTGGAAGCACCAGGGAATTAGGAAAATTAATACTTACCTACAGGAAATGTTCCTTTCCTGGTGCAATTCCACGGCAGCATACGATCCCACCCGATTCGGGGAGGACGATAGTTATAAGAATATCGAGCAATACTGCAGGCAAAGACCTTATAGTTATGGTGTCCAATGGGGTTAGGGGGCGGGGCCTTAACCCAGAGTATGCTGCCGTGGAATTGCACCAGGAAAGGAAATTGAGTAAGTATTAATTTTCCTAAATTTAGTTCTGTGTATATCCATGGCTATGGATTGTGTTTTTTTGCTCTATTTTTTTGTGTATTGGTACACTGCAGATTTACTGCAGGATTTGTATCAGCTGTAACAAAGAAATGTTTTACTTTAAAGATGATTATGCTGTTGCATATCTTTTAGAGCAGAGAGGAACCCATGAGTTCAGGTCCACTTGGATTAAATGATCAGATGAGCTATGCTCACTTTCTGCCCCGCTAGTCCTTAAATTACTATACACCTTTGAAAAAAATGTGTGCAGCAAAAGTCCTACAATATGATCTGTTATGACCAGTCCTGCCCTCTGTGGGCATATTACAGACAAGATAGGGGATATATAGCTTAACCATTTCTGCCCGCGGGGATTTTTCACCTTATGCATCAGAGCAATTTTCACCTCCCATTCATTCGCTAATAACTTTATCACTTCTTAACACAATTTATTGATCTATATCTTGTTTTTCCCGCTACTAATTATGCTTTCTTTGGGTAGTACATTTTGCTGAGAATTTTTTTTTATAAATGCATTTTAACAGGATTAATATGAAAAAAAATTGAAAAAATTCATTATTTCTCAGTTTTCGTCCATTATAGCTTTAAAATAATCCACGCTACCATGATTAAAACCTATTTTTTTCATTTGCCCGTTTGTCTCAGTTATGACACCATTTCAATTTTGTCCCTATCACAATGTATAGCGCCAATATTTTATTTGGAAATAAAGGTGCATTTTTTCCGTTTTGCGTCCATCACTATTTACAAGCTTATAATTTTAAAAATGTTCGTAGTATACCCCCTTCAAATGCATATTTAAAAAGTTCAGACCCTTAGGTAACTATTTATATTTATTTATTTTTTTAATTGTAATTTTTTTTTCCATTAAAACATTTATTTGGGTAATATTTTGGTGTGGGAAATAAACAGTTAATTTTTAATGTTATTATATGTGTAAATTGTAATGTAAAAAATATGTAGATGTAGTTTTACTATTTGGCCACAAGATGGCCACCTTGAGTTTTTTGTTTTTTCCTTGTGCTTCCCGCTAACCGGAAGCATAATTTATTTGCAGAAAGACTGAAGCCTCTAGTAAGAGCACTTCGGTTTTTCTGCTGGGGACACGGATCTGTGATCGGCAACCATGTTCCTGTTGACTGATCCCAGGGCTACTGGGGGACAGCACAGGGGCATGGGGGCGTGCCCGCGATTGCATGCGGGAGCACGCCGAAGCGCGGCACCGCAGCAGAGAAGCCTCCTGGACGTGAACATCCGGGCGGCTGAAATGGTTAAATACATCTAAATAGAGTTGAGCCGAATTTTTCGTAATTTCGCATTACTATAATTACGCATGCGAAATTTGCGATTACGATGCGAAATTACGGTAGCGTAATTGCCATTAAAATCGTAATTGAAAATACCGTAAGCGTAATTTTCAACGCGTAATTTTGCGTTTCGTTCATACCGTAATTTCGCATTAAACCGTAACGCTCCCGTATGAAAAAGCCGCCGACTTTAAGGGTTAATAGCAGGGTTAAATGCTAAGAGCCTCAAATTTGGAGAATATATTAAGGAGATCAGAAGGAATAAGAGGAAAAAATTTTTTTTTCAAAAAGACCTTATAGTTTTTCAGAAAATCGATGTTAAAGTTTCAAAGGAAAAATGTATACATTTAAAAACCCGCCGACTTTAACGGTTAATAGCAAAGCCTGCTTAAAGTTTAGGAACACCAAATTCCCAGGGTATATTAAGGGGATCAGTGGGAATAAGAGGAAAAATTTTTTTTTCAAAAAGACCTTATAGTTTTTGAGAAAATCGATTTTTAAGTTTCAAAGAGGAAAATGTCTTTCAAATGCGGAAAATGTCAGTTTTTTTTGCACAGGTAACAATAGTGTATTATTTTCATAGATTCCCCCAAGTGGGAAGAGTGTTACTTACTTCGTTCTGAGTGTGGGAAATATTAAAAAAAACGACGTGGGGTCCCCCCTCCCAGACCTCTTTAACCCATTGTCCCCCATGCAGGCTGGGATAGCCAGAATGCGGAGCACCGGCCGCGTGGTGCTCCGCACCCTGACTATACCAGCCCGCATGGTCCATGGATTGGGGGGTCTCGGAAGGGGAGGGGCAGCCAAGCTTTCCCCTCCCCCTCCGAGCCCTTGTCCAATCCAAGGACAAGGGGCTCTTCTCCACCTCCGATGGGCGGTGGAGGTGGAGGCCACGATATTCTCAAAATTTGAGGCTCTTAGCATTTAAGGGGGCTTTGCTATTAACCCTTAAAGTCGGCGGCTACCTAACATTGATCCATGCGTCAACTTTTCCGCTTGGGAGCATGGCCATACGCATTAATTTCGTAATACCTATTGTAATGCGAAAATTACGCGAAAATTATGCTTACGCGAAATTTCGCGAAATCCTTCTTCATTACGATTATGTACTTACGGCCATAATCGTAATTACACTAATTACGCGAAATTTCGTGAAATCGTAATTACGTCATTACGCTCATCTCTAACGCTAATTTAAGCTTTATGGGCCGATCTATAAGTGCGGCAGGGACTATATCATTGTGTTTTCTTATTTTGATTATTTTCCCCTCTCCATCTATTGGGTTTATATTTCTTTGAAGTAATGAAGTAGCCAGATGGCAACATTCTGTTTAACCACTTGATGACCCAGCCTTTACCCCCCCTTAAGGACCAGGGGATCTGTCCTGTGCAGCCTCTAACAGGCTCCTGCCTGTCATGTGACAGCGATCCCGGCCGCTGATTGGCCGGGGATCGCTGATCTAGTACAACGCTGCTACTGTTAGCAGCGTTGTACAAATGTAAACAAAGCGGATTATTTCCCGCTTGTGTTTACATTTAGCCTGCGAGCCGCGATCGGCGGCCCGCAGGCTATTCACGGAGCCCTCCGCCATAAATTGACAGGAAGCAGCCGCTCACTCGAGCGGCTGTTTCCTGATTAATTAGCCTGCAGCCGGCGACGCAGATCTGCGTCGCTGGTCCTGCAGCTGCCACTTTGCCGACGCGCGTTATGAGTGAGCGGTCGGCAACTGGTTAAAACCTATATATTGACAAAATTGCCAGATACCGATTGATGGGGTGAGATGCGCATATCCGCCGTGCCTATTGTGCGTGTGGGGATTTAGACTGAGATTGATGTATAGTAAAACGAGTTGTCATGGCAACGTAGGGCAAATTCAACACTGGCCCGGCACTTGCCTTTTCCCCTCGCATGATTGGCCGGCTAGATGTGACGTGGGTGCTCCCTCCCCTTGCAGTTGGTCAGTGCGGTGATTGGGGTGAATGGAGGATGTAGGATGTAAGCGCTGTGCATGAGTAATACAGGCCACGCCCCCCTGACGAAGCCAAAAGCCGGCAAAACGGCGGTAGGGAGCCGCTCTCCTTCATGGGCCGCCATGCCACTACATAGCAGCGCACCACGGAGGTGCTAACGGATCTAACTACCACCCGTTCGGTGGCCCACACGGACAGACTCACCATCCTACCTGTCCCAGCGCCTTCTGTGTCCCAAGCTGATGCATCCACACATCATGGGCAAATGATACATTATGCTTCAGGACAATGAACTCTACGCTTCTGCCAGACCTAGTGTCCTTGTGAATATACCATCTGGACTGGTTACAACGAGGATTGGGTGAGATACCAATATACAAACTTTCATCTGCTTGCTATATGCTTTGAGCATGGCTGAACTAACACACCAGATATAAGGTACAGGGAGATCCTGTCTGCCATTTCTTGTTTGGAAGCTGCTCTGGAATTAAGGTGGCAATCTGGCTTGTGCTTGCTGTGAACTTTTATTGCTGCTTATGTATTCAGGGGCTTACGCTGTTATAAGCACGAGGCATGCGCTGCTGCATATGCTATATATTGTGTGTATTTGTTGCTTCTCACCCAGACTGTTGCTCTAAACCTCTGCATTTAGGCACTGAAGCGAATTGAAGAATAGATTACCCATTGACAACTATCTGTCTAACTAAGGACAGTATCTGCTTCCTTATGAACCCCATGTATGTGTGTATGGTGCACCGGTGTTTGGTTTGTGCTCTGTATGTGTGGCGGAGTGGCCATCCCATGCGCTTTTAATGTATATTTTTTCTAGAAATTTTGTAGTATTAACCATTTAAGGACTGCAGTCATAAAACCCCTTAAGGACCTGAGCCTTTTTTTCCATTCAGACCACTGCAGCTTTAACGGTTTATTGCTCGGTCATACAACCTACCATCTAAATGAATTTTACCTCCATTTCTTGTCACTAATACAGCTTTCTTTTGGTGCTATTTGATTGCTGCTGTGATCTTTATTTTTTATTATATGCATCAAAAAAGGCATGAATTTTGTCAAAAAAATGTTTTTTTTTTACTTTCTGTGCTGACAATTTTCAAATAAAGTAACATTTCTGTATACATGCAGCACGTAAAATGTGGACATACATGTTTTTGATAAAAAAAACTAATTCAGCCTATATTTATTGGTTTGGGTAAAAGTTATAGCGTTTACAAACTATGGTGCCAAAAGTGAATTTTCCCATTTTGAAGCATCTCTGACTTTTCTGACCACCTGTCATGTTTCATGAGGTGCTAAAATTCCAGGATGTTATAAATACCCCCCAAATGACCCCATTTTGGAAAGAAGACATCCCAAAGTATTTACTGAGAGGCATGGTGAGTTCATAGAAGATTTTATTTTTTGTCACAAGTTAGCGGAAAATGACACTTTGTGACAAAAAAAAAGGAAAAAAAAGTTTCCATTTCTTCTAACTTGCGACAAAAAAATGATATCTGCCACGGACTCACTATGCTTCTCTCTGAATACCTTGAAGTGTCTACTTTCCAAAATAGGGTCATTTGTGGGGTGTGTTTACTGTCCTGGCATTTTGGGGGGTGCTAAATTGTAAGCACCCCTGTAAAGCCTAAAGGGGCTCATTGGACTTTGGGCCCCTTAGCGCAGTTAGGCTGCAAAAAAGTGCCACACTTGTGGTATTGCCGTACTCAGGAGAAGTAGTATAATGTGTTTTGGGGTGTATTTTTACACATACCCATGCTGGGTGGGAGAAATATCTCTGTAAATGACAATTTTTTATTTTATTTTTTACACACAATTGTCCATTTACAGAGATATTTCTCCCACTCAGCATGGGTATGTGTAAAAATACACCCCAAAACACATTATACTACTTCTCCTGAGTACGGAGATACCACATGTGTGGCACTTTTTTGCACCCTAACTGCGCTAAAGGGGCCCAAAGTCCAATGAGTACCTTTAGGATTTCACAGGTCATTTTGCGACATTTGGTTTCAAGACTACTCCTCACGGTTTAGGGCCCCTAAAATGCCAGGGCAGTATAGGAACCCCACAAATGACCCCATTTTAGAAATAAGACACCCCAAGGTATTCCGTTAGGAGTATGGTGAGTTCATAGAAGATTTTATTTTTTGTCACAAGTAAGCGGAAATTGATTTTAATAGTTTTTTTTCACAAAGTGTCATTTTCCGCTAACTTGTGACAAAAAATTAAATCTTCTATGAACTCACCATACTCCTAACGGAATACCTTGGGGTGTCTTCTTTCTAAAATGGGGTCATTTGTAGAGTTCCTATACTGCCCTGGCATTTTAGGGGCCCTAAACCGTGAGGAGTAGTCTTGAAACCAAATGTCGCAAAATGACCAGTGAAATCCTAAAGGTACTCATTGGACTTTGGGCCCCTTTAGCGCAGTTAGGGTGCAAAAAAGTGCCACACATGTGGTACTGCCGTGCTCAGAAGAAGTAGTATAATGTGTTTTGTGGTGTATTTTTACATATACCCATGCTGGGTGGGAGAAATATCTCTGTAAATGACAAATTTTAGATTTTTTTTTACACACAATTGTCCATTTGCAGAGAGATTTCTCCCACCCAGCATGTGTATGTGTAAAAATACACCCCAAAACACATTATACTACTTCTCCTGAGTACGGCGATACCACATGTGTGACACTTTTTTGCAGCCTAGGTGCGCTAAGGGGCCCAACGTCCTATTCACAGGTCATTTTGAGGCATTTGTTCTCTAGACTACTCCTCACGGTTTAGGGCCCCTAAAATGCTAGGGCAGTATAGGAACGCCACAAGTGACCCCATTTTAGAAAGAAGACACCCCAAGGTATTCCATTAGGTGTATGGTGAGTTCATAGAAGATTTTATTTTTTGTCACAAGTTAGTGAAAAATGAAACTTTGTGAAAAAACAATAAAAATCAATTTCCGCTAACTTTTGACAAAAAATAAAATCTTCTATAAACTCTTTATACACCTAACAGAATACCTTGGGGTGTCTTATTTCTAAAAAGGGGTCACTTGTGGAGTTCCTATACTGCCCTGGCATTTTACGGGCCCAAAACCGTGAGTAGTCTGGAAACCAAATGTCTCAAAATGACTGTTCAGGGGTATAAGCATCTGCAAATTTTGATGTCAGGTGGTCAATGAGGGGGCGAATTTTGTGGAACCGGTCATAAGCAGCGTGGCCTCTTACATGACAGGTTGTATTGGGCCTGATCTGATGGATAGGAGTGCTAGAGGGGTGACAGGAGGTGATTGATGGGTGTCTCAGGGGGTGGTTAGAGGGGAAAATAGATGCAATCAATGCACTGGGGAGGTGATCGGAAGGGGGTCTGAGGGGGATCTGAGGGTTTGGCCGAGTGATCAGGAGCCCACACGGGGCAAATAAGGGCCTGATTTGATGGGTAGGTGTGCTAGGGGGTGACAGGAGGTGATTGATGGGTGTCTCAAGGTGTGATTAGTGGGGGGAATAGATGCAAGCAATGCACTGGTGAGGTGATCAGGGCTGGGGTCTGAGGGTGTTCTGAGGGTGTGGGCGGGTGATTGGGTGCCCTAGGGGCAGATAGGGGTCTAATCTCATGGGTAGCAGTGACAGGTGGTGGCAGGGGGTGATTATTGTGTAATTAGTGGGTGTTTAGAGGAGAGAACAGATGTAAACAGTGCACTTGGTAGGTGATCTGACATCGGGTCTGCAGGCGATCTGATGGTGTGGGTGGGTGATCAGATTGCCCGCAAGGGGCAGGTTAGGGGCTGATTGATGGGTGGCAGTGACAGGGGGTGATTGATGGGTGGCAGTGACAGGGGGTGATTGATAGGTGATTGACAGGTGATCAGTGGGTTATTACAGGGAAGAACAGATGTAAATAATGCACTGGCGAATTGATAAGGGGGGGGGGTCTGAGGGCAATCTGAGCGTGTGGGTGGGTGATTGGGTGCCCGCAAGGGGTAGATTAGGGTCTAATCTGATGGGGATAGGGGGTGATTGATGGGTAATTAGTGGGTGTTTAGAGGAGAGAACAGATGTAAACAGTGCACTTGAGAGGTGATCTGACGTCGGGTCTGCAGGCGATCTAATGGTGTGGGTGGGTGATCAGATTGCCCGCAAGGGGCAGGTTAGGGGCTGATTGATGGGTGGCAGTGACAGGCTGTGATTGATTGGTGGCAGTGACAGGGGGTGATTGATAGGTGATTGACAGGTGATCAGTGGGTTATTACAGGGAAGAACAGATGTAAATAATGCTCTGGCGAATTGATAAGGGGGGGTCTGAGGGATATCTGAGCATGTGGGCGGGTGATTGGGTGCCCGCAAGGGGCAGATTAGGGTCTAATCTGATGGGTAACAGTGACAGGGGGTGATAGGGGGTGATTGATGGGTAATTAGTGGGTGTTTAGAGGAGAGAACAGATGTAAACAGTGCACTTGGGAGGTGATCTGACGTCGGGTCTGCAGGCGATCTAATGGTGTGGGTGGGTGATCAGATTGCCCGCAAGGGGCAGGTTAGGGGCTGATTGATGGGTGGCAGTGACAGGGGGTGATTGATGGGTGATTGACAGGTGATTGACAGGTGATCAGGGGGGATAGATGCATACAGTACACAGGGGGGGGGTCTGGGGAGAATCTGAGGGGTGGGGGGGTGATCAGGAGTCCCCAGGGGGCAGTTTAGGGACTAAAAAAAAATAGCGTTGACAGATAGTGACAGGGAGTGATTGATGGGTGATTAGGGGGGTGATTGGGTGCAAACAGTGGTCTGGGGGGTGAGCAGGGAGGGGTCTGAGGGGGGCTGTGGGCGATCAGGGGGCAGGGGGGGCAGATCAGTGTGTTTGGGTGCAGACTAGGGTGGCTGCAGCCTGCCCTGGTGGTCCCTCGGACACTGGGACCACCAGGGCAGGAGGCAGCCTGTATAATACGCTTTGTATACAATACAAAGCATATTATACGCTTTGTATGCGGCAGATCAGGGGTTAACATCCCGCCGGCGCTTCCGTATGGCCGGCGGGATGTCGCCACGAGTGGGCGGAGCCTAATGCCGGCGGATGCGCGCGATCCCCGGCCCGGAAGAGTCCCAGGACCCAACGCCAATGTGCGTTACGTGGTCCTGGGGCTGCCACTTTGCCGCCGCCAATGTGCAGTGGGCGGTCGACAAGTGGTTAATAAAGGAATAGCTTGTAATTTCATAAAATCGAGCTATGGTTGTTTTTTTCAATTCATGACACGTATGTAAACCTTATTGAACCACTTCAACTATTGAGTAATTTTGTGTCTTTGGCTGACAACGTGTCATTTATGATACTTATTGCATTGGATGAGCCTTCTTGAGCGAAGTGGATACCCCGATATTGAGGGTTATTGGGTCACGATTTTTTAGACCCACAAGAGCACATCCAATTTGGAGTTTTTCTGTCTTGTCTGGAAGATGCTACAGTGGGACGAGCTGGTCACACAGGTCGAGGACGATTGTTCATGCACTTCAGCCAATCATGATGCACAACAATCTGTAAATTCTGCCTTTAGGAAATTAGAACGCCTCTACGAGAGAGAAAAAAATCTTGTTTATGGTGGAACATTAAGTACAATAAAGAGTACATGCACAACTGTTTCACTCCCCTTTGGCTGCACCTTCAGGTTTTTCCCGATAGAAGAAATCTAACTGCGGATTTTAAAAAGAAATAGGAGACTAATTTTGAAAACTGCGCTCAAGTTTGCCTTTCCTTAATAACTGAATTAGATGAGGAGGAACTTAAATCTATTGAGGTTGAGATACAGGAAAATTAATACTTACCTATCGGAAATGTTCCTTTCCTGGTGCATTTCCATGGCAGCATACTATGGGTTGTGGCCCCGCCCCTGAACCCTATTGCACACCATAACTATAAATTTGTTGAGTGTATCACCCACCAGTATTCTAGTAACTATAGTCCTCCCCGTTTTGAGGGTGGGTTCGTATGCTGCCATGGAAATGCACCAGAAAAGGAAAATTTCCGATAGGTAAGTATTAATTTTCCTGTTTCCCTGGTGCTTCCATGGCAGCATACTATGGGATTTAACTAGCAAGAACAAACAGGGAGGGTAAAGTAACACTATTTTTTAACATTAGTAGGATCAGAAATTAATTGATTTTCCCACATTTGAAGAGCTAAGGACTTAAGCGTCAACTCTAATATTCAACAAAAGTACAGTATATGTCGAGGACCATGCAGCTTTAAAGATTGTGGCTGTAGACACACCGGCAAGAAATGCCCACGATGAAGTTATACTTCTGGTTGAGTGAGCTAATGTCTGGCCAGGTAGACCTTAGCCTTACACACACACACACACACACACACACACACACACACACACACACACACACACACACACACACACACACACACACACACACACACACACACACACACACACACACACACACACACACACACACACACACACACACACACACACACACACACACACACACAGCAGATGAATTCCCGAATCCAAGCCGCTAACATCCTGTAAGGTGTTTCTTAACCTTTTCTGTAACCAGAAGAAACTAACAGGAGATGGGTTGACTGTCTGAAAGATTCTGTGATCTGCAGATATCTTTTAAAAGAGCATGACACGTCCAGAGGATGTATTAGAGGCAGATTGGATTTTACCCTTTTTTCTTTAATAAAGACAATCATTATCTAGGTAGAGCACTCATACCACTTTGGGTAAAAAGTTCATCACTGGTGTTAAGGTAGCTTGATCATGATAAAAGCTTAGATCTTCACAACCTAGAGCATGCAATTCTGACATTCTTCTAGCAGATATTATTGACATGAGACAGCCTTCCATAGGATAAAATGGAGGAAAACTTAGTTAATCCAACAGCAACATTAAATCCCATTTGGGATATACATTTCTTCTAGGAGGTTTCATTTTAAGAGCTGCCTTTAAAAATTGCTGCAATGGATTTAAAGGGGAACTGAAGTGAGAGGTATATGGAGGCTGCCATGTTTATTTCCTTTTAAGCAATACCAGTTGCCTGGCAGCCCTTCTGATCCTCTGCCTCTAATACTATTAGCCATAGCCCCTGAACAACCATGCAGCAGATCAGGTGTTTCAGACTTTAAAGTCAGATCTGACAAGACTAGCTGCATGCTTGTTTCTGGTGTTATTCAGATACTAATGCAGAGAAATAGACCAGCAGAGCTGCCAGGTAACTGGTATTGATTAAAAGGAAATAAATATGGCAGCCTCCGTATACCTCTTACTTCAGTTCCCCTTTAAGGCCCACTTGTCTCCAGAAAATGAGAACAGTGCCGTCACCTGGACCTTCAAGGTATTGTAGCTAAAACCAAGGTCAAATCCTGCCTGAAGAAAGTCTAAGGGCCCGTTCACACTGCACGCGTTTCCATATGCGTTTTGGAAACGCGTGCGGGGGGCCGACACGCAGGACATCAGACATTGCATAGAGTGCAATGTCTGATGTTCACACAGCATGCGTTCCGGACCTGTGCGGTCCGGGAACGCATGCTGCACGCAGATTTTACAAATACGCGCGGCTGTCCCATTCACTTTTCAGTGATGGGATCAGCCACGCAACGCATACGAACGCGGATGGCGTGCGTTCGTATGCGTTGCGGTCCGCATGCGTTGCGGTCCGCACTTTGTAGTCTGAACGGGCCCTAAAGTATTATTTACTGATGGGGAGAATGGATCAAAATTGTCTCCAGAAGCAAAGTCTTGAAACTGGTTCCAGACTTTCTGGCGTACCACATTTGTTCATACTTTACTTGCTGTCTTGGAACATCCCAACTTAGTTAACCTCTCTCCTTAAATATACAGGCTACCAGACAAAATTTGTGAGGTGCTGATTGAGATAATCATGGCTCAGACAACAGTTTCGTACAGACCGAGAGAAACATTGGCTCCGTCTGAGATAATTGGAGAAGAAGAAGTGGAAACCACAGTCTGTACGGCCAGTATAGAATTATTGAAAGAACTTTTGATTTCTCCTTCTTACATTTCTTCAGAAACCGAAAGACTATTGGTACTGGAGAAAAAGCGTACCGAAGCAGGAGGCGGCCAAGACTGGGATAGAGCATCTATTCCCACTGCTGCTTGACAATAAATCCGGGAGAAAATTGTGGTATAATTGACTGTCCTGTTGCACTCGGTTTTCCCTACTAGAAGATGTGCAAAAGCTTGAAAGGCTAAACAAGCGGATCTTAATTCCAAAGGATTTGAATTGTTTGTTAAGGGGTGACATGGCCATCTGGACTGAACCACCTGGTCTTGGCACCATGCACCCCATCCCAATAGACCAGCATCCCTGAAACATAAGTCAATTGAGACAGAATCAGAATCCATTGAGTAAATAATCCTGATTGCAACACCAGATAAGAGAATTCTTCATTGATGTGTAAAATCACCATTTTATGTTGTAGAGACACTCTGCCCCACTAATATAAGAAAGGGAGTTGAAAAATGCATCATGTGCCAGTGTGGCCACTTCATCATTATTGTAGCTGCTAACATTCCCAAGACTTGAAGACATTTCCTTGCTGAAAGATGAATGTCTTTAATTGCAAACCAAACAAACTGTTGGTACTAAGGATGTGTGGGAATACATAAATATCTGTTAAGTTTATTGGAACTAGAAAATAGTTTTATTGGACTGTCAGGATAATGGGTTGAAGAGATTCAATCCTATATTTTGGAAGCAGTGTGTACTTGTTTAAAATATTCCAGATCTATGACAGGTTGCCAAACTCCTGTTTTCTTGCCAAACAACAGAGGAGAGTACATCCCTTTGCCTCTCTTTGAGCAAGGTACCTCCAGTACTGCATCTTGCACTATTAATTGCCATATTGAAGACGACAGACTTCTCTCTCCGGGTAGGCATAAACATGTCTTGCAGAGTGATTTAAATCTCCACCGATAACCCTCAGGGCTCGTTTCCACCATAGCGAATCCGCATGCGGCGGCGACATGCGGATTCGCTTGGTACATTGAAGTGGCCGGGGCTGTTTCCATATGTGCGGCGTGCGGGAGCGATTTGGCGGCGGGCCAAATCTGCACGACGGGACCCACAGAATTCGCCTGCGTCGGGAATCCGTGCGAATCGCCGCTAATGTATTTAATAGTAAAAACGCATGCGTTTGTTACATGCGTTTTTACCCGCGATTTCGCGTGCGATTTCGCACCTTTTTTAATGTTATTTTGCCCTGGCAGTGTCATGGTTAATTTCGCATGGCACCCTGCCAATGCGAAATCGCACGCGAAATCGCGGGTAAAAACGCATGCGGAAACGCATCCGCATGCGTTTTTACAAGCGTCGGGATGCCGGCGAAATCGCGTGTGGAAACGGGCCCTCAGAGATTGCTTGAAACCCCGCCCCCAGAAGTGTGGACGGATGGGGACCCAAAAGGACTTTCCTTGGGTTCGTCGATTAGCTGGAGCAATCTTGATTGCCTTAGAGAGGGCTGAATGAGAAATTTGCAAATTTTTTTTTTTTTGATTCTCATCTGGTTTATAGGAACAAAAATTCCTGAATCTTTGCTGGAACGGATTTCTCTGTACAAATCTTTGTAACTTGAGTCTTCTATCTTGAGGAATATCTCCAGATGTTCCTCCTGTTTATTATTGACTTTGCCTGTTTCTTCAAGAATCACTCTTATGATTTCTTTCATTAAAGGAAAGGCAAGTCCAACCTCGGTAAGATGTGGATAATATTTACCTACGTCTATGGAAGGATCTTCTGGTTCTTTCCACTGTAAAAGGTTCTTTAGTGGAAAATACCATTACCTTCTGCTTCAGAAACAACCTCTTGATTAGATTTGACTTGGAAAGATCTGTCATTCTGTGAAGTTGACAAAACTGCAACTGCCGCTTGGGAACGCATTTCCCAGTAAGAGGCTGCTTGCTTCATAAAGATGTAACATTCTAAAAGGAGTCTTCAGATTTGTCTTCAGAATTTTCAGTATAACAATTCACACAAGTCTTATCCGGCATCGTCATTTTTCCACACTTCCAGTAAGCTGATTTTCCTGTCGAGTGGTTGGAGATCAGTGGAGGCGGAGAGTGCCGAGTCGACCTGGATCTAGAATGACAATTCAATCTTGAGGAAGGAGATCTTCTAGAATGCCCTTTATTCAGACAATGGGCCTGATTCACAAAAGAGCGCCAACCCCCAGCACTGCCGCCCCCGTGCGAATCCGCGAACCCCCGCGCAAAGCGACAATGCTGTCGCGCGCAAACGCAACCCCCCACGCGAAACCGACATCCATCTCACGCGTAAATACGCCACCGCCCCACGTGAAAACCCGCGAGCGCGCGCAAAACGCGAAATCCCCCGCGTCAACAGCCAGCACCCCCCCCCCGCGAATCAAGCCCAATGACTCCTGTCATCAGAATATCTTCATGAAGAGTGTGAATGCCAACGATGACAGGAACTTTCTTGAGAACACCAATCTTCAGTGTTATTAGGTCAAGAGGGGCTGAAATGGAATATAATTTTGTATTTGCAACACCCAATGACCCTCCTTTTTTTTTTTTCTGCTTCTCACAGGAGTATTAGCAGTGTCCCTGCAATTTTCAAATAGCAACATTAGGCTAGATACTCCTTAAAGCGGTATCGTCACCATAAAAATCAAATTTCAACATCAACTGGTCTGAGTGTATTAAGTGATAAAGATGCTAATCCTGCATTCAAAACTTTCAAAACTTTTTCTGCTGTTATGATTTGGAATTATCATATACCTTAGGAGCACTGGCCCTTTAGTAGTCGTGCCAAAGAATTGCATGCTGGGGGTTCTTTTTATCTATAATGTATTCCTCCTCTTCCCTTTATTTCCCTGTCTGCTGCTTATCTGAAACCTAATCCCCTACTCACTTGTGTTTACAAGCAAAAGGCTGAGGTGACTCAGTGATTGGAGGAGACAAGAAAAAAAGTAAAGGGCAGAAATGACATCACACGAGTTAGCCTTAACTGTGGGCAAAAGACATGGCCCCTACCACTAACAGAATTCTCATCATTTACTATATAACATTCACTGAAATCAAACCGTGGACAGTATAATACATGTGTTATGTAAGTAGATCAATTATTTATCTACTTATATATGTGTTTTTTTCCCTGGCATAGTATGGCTGATCCTACTGCTTTAAAACTCCAGGAGGCTGTGAGCATGCTCAGAAGCAAGCTGCCCACAACCAAGATGGTTGCAACATCACCCAAGTATGGGCAAAGAGGAAAAAGCTACTGGCCTATATAAGGAAGTGCACACTCGCGCGCGCGTGCTATACACGCCTGCATGCTCGTGAACACTCCCCACCAATCCACACTGTCCTGCCACTGCATAAAGCAGAGAACTGGCATTTACAAAACCATGAGACTACTCCAGCCAGGAGATGAGGAAGAAAGGATGGAAGGAGATAGAACCAGATAGAAAGCAGGGAGGAAAAGGACAGACAGGCAGGTAACGCATGCAGCCATTGCACACCTGTATGCATTTAGCACAGGAATTAATGCAGCCATAGTTCAAGTAATGCAGCCATAGTTCATTTGTATGCAACTTGCACATGAAAGTAATGCAGCCATAGTTCATTTGTATGCATCTTGCACATGAAAGTAATGCAGTCATAGTTCATTTGTATGCATCTTGCACATGAAAATAATGCAGCCATAGTTCATTTGTATGCAATTTGCACATGAAAGTAATGCAGCCATAGTTCATTTGTATGCAATTTGTACATGAAAGTAATGCAGCCATAGTTCATTTGTATGCAATTTGTACATGAAAGTAATGCAGTCATAGTTCATTAAGTAATACAGCCATTGCTCACCTGTATGCATTTGGCACAGGATACTGATGCAGGCATTGCTCATTCGTATGCATTTAGCACACATGTATATCTCCGGGGAAAGAAGACCGGGCTCTCTATGTGAGGTACATTTAGTACCTATGCAGAGACTTCCCAGGGAAAGGGATAAACCCTGGGGTAGAAAGGGGACTGAAAAAAAGAAATGAAGAGAAGGAAAGAAAATAGAAATAGTGTCCAAAGGGGAAGACAAAGGAAAAAGAATACTGGTGGGTGATACACTCAACAAATTTATAGTTATGGTGTCCAATAGGGTTCAGGGGCGGGGCCACAATCCATAGTATGCTGCCATGGAAGCACCAGGGAAAGTAAAAATTAATAAGGAAGTAGAACCATTTGTAGAAGATCCTTTGTACAAAAAACATAACGAGCAATTCGAAAACCGCATTAAAAAAATATAATAAGGACCTAGTGGTACTGAAGGATAAAAAACTTTTTCAAGATCGATTAGCATATAAATCAGACACGGCATATAGGTGGGATACTAAAAACAACCCACCTAAACCACCTCCATCTAAACCTAATGACGCAGCAGAAGAGTCTGACAGTTCTCAGGCTAGTTCCATTTCAGTCACTTCAGCATCAAGTAGCAATCCCAATTCAAAAAAGAATCCACATAACTATCCAACCCGGTTACAAGATAGGAACGCCCAGAAGGGTGTGAAAACACCTGGGGTAGAGACATCATGCTCACCATCAACAGAGCAAACAGAGGCACCATCTGGACCTGCCTCTGGGCAGGCCTCTAGTTCCTCGTCTAGCCATTTTTTAGAGTAAATCCCCTGGCCATTGAGCCTGAAACTAATGACATCACAGTAGACACCGGATTAATGATGAACCAGGGAGACAACCTACAGGTGATGAATCTCACAGGGACAATACTACCAGACTCCATTTTGAATCTTTTAAGTCGAGGACTTGGGTTTTGTCCAGTCCAACAAATTGATTGCTTTGATTTTATAGTTGATTTACATCTATTTTGTAGGAAACTTTTTTTGACTTCTAAATTTCATGGGATTATACGTCGCCAGCAGGTTGTAATCCCTAATATACTCACACAAGAGGATATGGAGGCCCTTGAGGATCTTAATCTGTTACTTGAGGATACATCTAGTCATGAAGATGATGTGGGTGGTCTGGGGGTGCTGCGTGACGGGGCGGGACAGTCGTGCAGAGATTCGATACAGCACAATTAATCAACAATTTTTTTTTTTTTTTGAACAACAAAACTCAGTTTATTGAGGTCTTACAAGTCATACTAAGCAGTGACGGGTAGTAGCTTTCGTACAGCAAGAGTATAGTACATAAAGATACAACAAATTCAAGCATGTCTTAGCTAAAATTAACATTCTATGTTTTTGATAAGCCGATATTTGCCAAAATCTGGTCTCTGATAAGATCAGGGTCTACATAATCATGTGCGGCCAGCCAGTTGCACCATATTTTTTCAAACTTGCCCACAGCCCCCCTATGTTTGTATATAACTTTTTCCAATTTTAGCGAGGCGTTTACCTGCACTATCCACATGTTTATAGTGGGGGGATTGGGATTTTTCCACATCTGAAGAATAAATTTCCTAGCCACAAACAGTACTCTTAAGATCGCAATTCTGGTATGCTCGGACATAGTGCCATCCTCAAATGCCCCCAACACGCAGACCACCTCGGTACGTGGGATCTTTATATTAAAAATTTGATCTATAGCCATCAAAATATTATTCCAGTATCTCCTTAATTTGGGACAGTTCCAGAGCATGTGCAACAGGTCCCCGTGATCTCTAGCGCATCTAGGACAGGCTGGCGAGGGAAGCAGGCCAAATTTGAATAGTCGTTTAGGTGTATAGTGAGACCTATGGATTATCTGAAGCTGTGTGAACTTCTGTGTGGCATTTACTGATAACAGGGGTATAGCCTGAAGGGCCTCCAACCAATCTTGGTCTGATATAGTTGGAATGTCCTTGGTCCACATATCTCTACATTTCAATGGGAATTTCCGATGAAAATCCTCAGGTAGCATAAGATAACATTGGGAAATAAAGCCCTGTTTAGTCGTTGCTTGGGCCACCATATTTAACACCGGGGATTATTGGGGTCTAAACTTATACGTCTCTGCCTGTTTCTTGATTGCGTGTTTAAGTCTTAAGTATTGAAATTGCAAAACCCCCTTGGAAATAGGATGGCACCTTTGTACAATTGAGTTGAAAGACACAAGACCCTCCCCGTTCCATATCATTGATAATTTATCCACCCCAGCTTTTTCCCAGATTTGCCCAAAGTCTAACCCTGCCAATTCCATTAGCTCATAATTTCGCCAGACCGGAGTATATATCATAAAGCCTGTTGCAGGGACCTGACCTTGTGCCATACCTTATACATGAGAGTAAATGTAGGCATTTTGGGTTGTATCATATTAACTCTACCTCCCTCCAATGCTTCATATATTGTTTTAGAGCTCAGCCAGTAGTTTAAAAGATTCCTAATTGATTCTGCCAAATCTTCTTGTTCCCACCCCCCTAAGTGTTGCATCTGAGCCGAAAGAAAATATATCCATGGGTTAGGGACTGCTAACCCACCTTCCTCTTTGGAATGCTGCAACAGTTCAAGTTTAATTCGGGGTTGTTTCTTATTCCATATCAAGTCTCTAAACATCCTATCAAAAATTTTAAATAGTTTTTTGGGTAGCCATACAGGTGAATTGTGAAGAAAATACAAAATTTGCGGCATTAAAACCATTTTTATAAGATTCACTCTGGCCACCAATGATAGAGGTAATTTCAACCATGCTTTAATTTTGGACCTAGATCTGTCTAATAAGGGAGCAATATTTAATTGCTCAAATTGGGTGGGTTCCCTAGATATAACTATTCCCAAATATTTAAATGATCCCACCACTTTTAGTTTGGATTTTGCTGCAAGGGGAGGTATTACAAAGGGGTCTATTAGCATTATACAGGACTTGTCCCAATTCACAGAAAGGCCAGAGTACTCCTTAAATTTTTGTAGCAAAGTGATGGTGGCTTCTAATGAGGACTGTGTATCTGCCAGATATAGCAAAGTGTCATCCGCATAGAGCGATATGTTTTCTTCAATGCTACCATATTGAAACCCCACAATATCCATAGAGCCCCTTACACATTCTGCGAGAGGCTCAATGGCTATTGCAAAGAGCAACGGCGATAGGGGGCAACCCTGCCTCGTACCGCACTGCAAATTAAATGGGGATGAAACAGAGCCATTAGCCCTTATAATAGCAAAGGGAGATTGATATATTGTTTTCACCCACCCAATAAAATACGGTCCAAATCCCAGATGCTCCAATACCCCGCATAAAGTCCATTCCACACTATCGAAGGCCTTGGCTATATCCAGTGCAAGAATTGCCCTGTTGCCCGCGTTATCTGCTTGGGCTTGAAGGTTTAAATAGAGTCTACGGATATTGTTTGCAGTGGCTTTTTGTGGCATAAACCCCGTCTGGTCTGATGAGATCACTGTTGTAATCACTTTGGACAATCTGTTAGCCAAGGCCTTCTCTATGATTTTAACGTCCGCATTCAGGAGTAATATTGGGCGGTAGGACTCCGCCAACAGGGGGTCTTTATCAGATTTAGGTATAAGTACAATTGTAGCAACATCCAAAGAGGAAGGTAGTCTTCCCAATTCCTGTGCCCTAGTGGCCATTTCTAATAATTTAGGCAGCAGTATTTCCGAATACTGTTTATACATTTCAGATGGGAGTCCATCTGTCCCCGGGGCTTTATTATTTGCCATAGAGGCCACAGCTATTTCTAACTCCTCCAAGGTTAAAGGGGCCTCTAGTAATTGCCTGTCCTCCTCCGATAATTTGGCCATGGGGAGTTTTATTAAAAAGGCATTAATCTCCTGACTGGAACGCGGGATTTTAAATAAATATAGATCTGCATAAAACCTTTGAAGCTCCCTCAGGACATCTGTTGACTCATCTACCAGGCTTCCCGTGGGGGTTTTAAGTAACGGGATAAAGCTCGAGCCCTGTTGTACTCTTACAATAACTGCCAAGAGATGTCCTGTCTGGTCCCCCTGGTCGAAGAACGCCTGCTTGGTAAAAAATCTTTTCTGATTAGCCTTGCTAAGAATCAATTTTTGGTACTGCTCCTGGGTAGCCAGCCACTGAACTTTATGTGCATCAGATGGGTCATTAATATACTGTTTTTCGGCTTCGGATACAGCCAGCTTATGAAGCTTTACCCATTCAGTGGAGTCGGATTTAACTCTATTAATTGCTTGGATAAATAATCCGCGTGTAAATGCTTTAAACACTTCCCAGGTCCATTGAGATTCTGCTAGGGGTTGATTTATATTGCAAAATTCTCGTAGTTTTTTCATAATCTCAGTGTGAGAAGTTATAAGTGGAAACCAGAAAGCGTTCATCTTCCAGGGAGGCCTATTTACCTGTAACATCACACTCATTTGCATATTAACCACCATAGGGGAATGATCTGATAAGACCCTCACCTCATATTGTATTTCTTTGAGGCATGGCATCATAGCCTGGTTTGCTACAGTGAAATCAATTCTAGATAAGGACATATGTGTTTTGTTGAAGCAGGAGAACTCAATGAGGTCAGGGTTCCTAGATCTCCAAACTTCTGTTAGGCCTAATTCGCATAAAGTTTTACATAAGTGCATATAGCGTGGGGTGTCCCCTTTAAATCCCAATTTATCCAACTCTAAATCCAAACAACAATTGAAATCTCCAACCAGCACAATCAGCAGATTGCTTTCATCAGTTATGTAGGGAAGTAAAAGTTTAATTGTAGTGAAAGAGTAAGGGGGGGGGGGGGGGAATATATATAGCAATCCCAATGCACTCTCTCTTGTAGAATTTGCCGTGAACTATTACGTATCTACCTTCGGAGTCTATTACTTCGTGGATATGTTCATATTCTATTCCTGCATGGATCAGTATAGAGACGCCCCTTGAATACGACGTATGCGTTGAATGGAAAGATCGAGCAACCCATCGCTTATTTAACCAACCAAGTTTATCTTTAGTTAAGTGTGTCTCTTGGAGACATCAAATGGCTGGAGCAAATGTTCTAAGGTACGTAAAGATAGCTTGCCTCTTGGTGGGGTCAGAGATACCTCTCACATTCCAGCTAAAGCACTTGAAAGACATTCACCAGTTTTAAACCTATTTTCTTTGTGCGACCAACTGCCGCACTTATCTTGCTGTACCTTTGCCCTACCTTTCAAATAGCATAGTAAGAAGACCTCAATAACCTCCTCTGAACTATTTACATGTAATTAAAGTAAACTTTAACCTCTGAACCATGGATTTTGTAACATTATTGAAATAGATCATTAACACAGACAGGAGTCCTGGAGCCCCAGGTACTCCCATAATTCGTGGAAAGAAATATGCCATTCAGCCTCCTCAAGTCCGAAAGCGCGGCCAAAACTTTCACACGCTATCAGGACTCAAGAAGACCCAGTCCAAGCAGATGAAACAACGCTTCCCGGCGTTGCAGATATGAAATGAAGTGGTGAGACATATTACCGTTTTGAACTTTTCCAGCTGCGTAACATAAAGAGCTAGATATTACTTTACATTAAATATAAGCTGAAAAACAATATTTTCCCCCCGTGTCTAACACCAGCCGGTAACCAAAACCCAGTCAGCCATAAAATGTTACTGCCGGATAAATCGTGGGTGCCCACCCATAAACAGATAGAACATATATACTAAATATTTCAAAAATTGAAAAGAAAGCTCCTTTGTGGGGGAGAAAACTAGTTCAGCATTTAAAGGGGTAATCCCAATAGAATTTCAGAAAAACATATCCCCTTTAAGTGTCTTAAGTGACTCAGGTTTCTTCTCCTTCCAGCTGAGTTTTAATAAACTGTTCATTCTTGTCGAGCCATTGCATAGCCTCCCCTGGCTCTTGGAAAAAGTGTGATTCATCTTTCCAGGATAATTCTGAGTTTTGCCGGATAAATCATAGCATACTTCAAGTTAAGTTTCTGAAGTCTTTTTTTTAGTATTGATGAATTGAGCCCTCTGCTTCTGCACTTCCGCAGAGAAGTCAGGGTATAGCTAAATCCGCTGTCCATTATATGATATATTCTCCAGCTTTCGGGCTTTTTGTAAAATCAGCTCTCTGTCTCGGTAGTGTAAAATTCTTGCAATTATAGGCCTTGCCATAGCCCCTGGTTTTGGGGCGCGTGATGGGATACGATGAGCCCTTTCTACTGCAAACAGCCGTGTTAGATACTCAGTGTCAAAAGTTTCTGCAAGCCAGTTTTCAATGAACAGCGTTGGATCAGGAAGCTAGCATTTTTTAGGAAAGCCTATAAATCTTATATTGTTTCTTCTCAGCCTGTTTTCCAGGTCGTCATTCTTGTCTGAGTTGGCCATAGCATGCGCGATCACTCTTTGTAAATCTCGACAGGCAGGCGCCATTGTATCCACCACTTTACTCATTCTGCCTTCCAGTTCCATGGTGCGCTCCCTGATATTGGATAGGTCCTGTCTCAAAAGGCCTATTTCCTCCTTTAGACCCCCAGTTTGATTAGCTAGAGTCGTAATTGCAGTGTTACATGAGGTGACAGCCTTCATTATATCTGCCAAGGTGGGTTCTGGCTGTGATTCTATGCCAGGGTCAGCCTGTACTGCTGTTTGCTGTGCGTCAAGGGAATGCTGAGATCCAGCGTCAGGGCTCACTGCCCTGCTCCGTGCGGTCTCCGTGTCCCAGCTGTCCCCCTCCTCAATCCCCTCCGTACCTGTGGGTTCCTGCCAGGATGCTGAGGCAGCTGCAGTCTGGCAGGCATATTGCTGCAGTTTCGCCACTGCCCTTTTCACGGCCTTGGAGAGCTTGGGAGCGGGGGTGCTGCCGGCGCCATCTTGGGCCTTGCCGAAATCCTTGTCGGCGATCTCCTCGCGGCCTTTCCGCGACATTCTGCGGGTCTGTGTGGCAGCCAACTCGCCCGGGGAAGGTCCGTGTCTCTCCCCGCTACCTCAGGGTATGTTTCGGTGGGCACCCGAGTGTGCTAAGGCTGGCTGGAGCTGATGTTGCCGGGAGCTGCTGCGAGGCACGTCTTACTCCATTGCTGGCTGGCCACGCCCCCCCAATCAATAATTTTTTAATCGCTCTACTAAATTTCCATCACTATGTTCAAATTTGGGGATACGTACATTCATGAAGGCAGTGGAGAAAGATATTGCCATGCTGGATGTACAGGGGGAGGGCATGTCGAATTTGTCTGAGAGCTAGGGTGAAGCCCTGGATCTGCTTGTGTCTCGGATGGACTGGACGATCAAACCGTCTGATAAAGGTGGAAATGTGGTCGTAATGACTTCTTCAAATTGTTGGGCCATGTGCATGGACCTATTGAATCAGCGAAAGTGTTATTGCAGGGTCTCGGCGTCCAGAGTGGGATGTTGCCAGGTTAGATTACACTCCATTATTGATGATGCAGTTGATAGACAAATGATTAATGAGAGCATTGCTCAATTTTTGAAGGTGCAGGATCCAATATTACCTACCTTTTATGCACTCCCAAAAGTGCATAAAAATTTGGAGCATCCTCCTGGTCGGCCTATAGTGTCCGGCCGGGGGTGCCTCACAGAAAAGATCAGTATTTATATCAATCGACACCTGCAGCCACAAATACAGAGCCTGCCCTCTTTTGTTAAAGATACCACCCACCTTTTAGGAATTCTGGAGGACGTAGATCTACCAATTGGCACACTATTGGTCTCTCTGGACATCGAGGCTCTTTACTCGAGTATCCTGCACAAGTTGGGAGTCGATGCAGTCTCCTCTTTTTTAAGTGAACTTGGCGTTCAGGATGCTGCGCACAATTGCTTTCTTTTAAAACTGTTGGAATTTTTGTTGACCAACAATTTTTTCACATTTGATGGTGAACACTACCTCCAGGTGCAGGGAGTGGCGATGGGGACCACATGTGCCCCGTCGTACGCCAACCTGTACCTGGGGGAGTGGGAGAGACACATTTTTGGACATGATGAACTGTCAATGTACCTGTGCCACTTGTTGGGGTGGCACAGGTACATCGATGACATCTTGGTTCTATGGATGGGCACTTCTGAAATGCTTGCTCGCTTTGTTGAAATTTTGAATCGGAATGATATGAACTTGAGGTTCACTTTTGATTTCAGTCCCACTGGGATACGTTTTCTGGATATATTCATTTCTATTGACCTAGGTGGTCATATCAAAACTAGATTATATAGGAACTCTACAGCCAGTAACGCTTTATTACGGGCTGATAGCTTCCACCCCATACATACTGCAAGAGGCATCATGGTGGGACAGCACCTTAGGGCACGACGTAATTGTTTTGACAAAGTTACTTTTATGCAAGAGGCTAATAGCCTACGTAGGAGATTCCATGTGAGAGGCTATCCAGACAAGAATCTAAGTTGGGCATTAAATCGGGCCCATAGATGCAATCGTCATGAATTCCTAAAACCTAAATATTGTACGCAAACTGAATCGATGGTTCGATTTTGTTCACGATATTGTGCACAGCATCCTATGCTTAGACATATCCTAACCAAGCAAATGACCCAGAGGTGGGAGCTTTTACACCTCCCTCCCCTACAGTTACATTTTGTAAGGCTAGATCCTTGCACGACACCCTGGTTCGCAGCCATTTTCCGGGCCTCTCCCCAAGAATGCACTGTAAAGTTACAGGGACATACACCTGCGGGGGATGCGACTGCTGTCGGTACATACAAGTGGGCAGGCAGGTAACATTGCCTGGTGGGAGGCGATTCAGCCTACCACATTTCACTAATTGTAAAACAGAACTTGTCGTATACCTCCTGATGTGCCCTTGCGGGGCTTTCTATGTAGGGAAAACAAAGCGATTGCTCGCAAACGCATGTCTGAACATGTTAACAATATTTTAGGTTGTGAGCTGTCTTCTCCTATCGCCAGGTACTTTTTGGAACAGCATGAGGGGAACCCGTCGGGACTATGGTTCATTGGGATGGATCGTGTGCATCCTACCATCAGGGGTGGACATTTTGACCGCCTCTTATTATGCCGCGAGTCTCGGTGGATTTATGATCTAAAAGCCTGCCAGCCAGTCACCTGGATTGAATGATCAGATGAGCTATGCTCACTTTCTGCCCCGCTAGTCCTTAAATTACTATATACCTTTTAAAAAATGTGTGCAGCAAAAGTCTTACAATATGATCTGTTAGGACCAGTCGTGCCCTCTGTGGGCGTATTACAGACAAGATAGGGGATATACAGCTTAAATACATCTAAATCATGTAACCTATGAGTGATCTCTTTATCTCCTCCAGCCTGCCCTATACGCAAATTTAAGCTTTATGAGCTCTATAAGTGCGGCAGGGACTATATCATTGTGTTTTCTTATTTTGATTATTTTCCCCTCTCCATCTATTGGGTTTATATTTCTTTGAAGTAATAAAGTAGCCAGATGGCAACATTCTGTTTAAAACCTATATATTGACAAAATTGCCAGATACCGATTGATGGGGTGAGATGCGCCTATCTGCCGTGCCTATTTTGCGTGTGGGGATTTAGACTGAGATTGATGTTTAGTAAAACGAGTTGTTATGGCAACGTAGGGAAAATTCAACACTGGCCCGGCACTTGCCTTTTCCCCTCGCATGATTGGCCGGCTAGATGAGACGTGGGCGCTCCCTCCCCCTGCAGTTGGTCAGTGCGGTGATTGGGGTGAATGGAGGATGTAAGCGCCGCCGCTGTGCATGAGTGAGACAGGCCACGCCCCCCTGACAAAGCGAAAAACCGGCTAAACTGCGGTAGAGAGCCGCTCTCCTTCATGGGCCGCCATGCCACCACATAGCAGCGCACCACGGAGGTGCTAACGGATCCAACTACCACCCGTTCGGTGGCCCACATGGACAGACTCATCATCCTATCTGTCCCAGCGCCTTCTGTGTCCCAAGCTGATGCATCCACACATCATGGGCAAATTATACATTATGCTTCAGGACAATGAACTCTACGCTTCTGCCAGACCTAGTGTCCCTGTGAATATACCATCTGGACTGGTTACAACGAGGAATGGGTGAGATGCCAATATACAAACTTTCATCTGCTTGCTATATGCTTTGAGCATGGCTGAACAAACACACCAGATATAAGCTACAGGGAGATCCTGTCTGCCATTTCTTGTTTGGAAGCTGCTCTGCTGGAATTAAGGTGGCAATCTGGCTTGTGCTTGCTGTGAACTTTTATTGCTGCTTATGTATTCAGGGGCTTACGCTGTTATAAGCACGAGGCATGCGCTGCTGCATATGCTATATATTGTGTGGATTGGTTGCTTCTCACCCAGACTGTTGCTCTAAACCTCTGCATTTAGGCACTGAAGCGAATTGAAGAATAGATTACCCATTGACAACTATCTGTCTAACTAAGGACAGTATCTGCTTCCTTATCAATCCCATGTATGTGTATATGGTGCACCGGTGTTTGGTTTGTGCTCTGTATGTGTGGCGGGGTGGCCATCCCATGCGCTTTTAATGTATATTTTTTCTAGAAATTTTGTAGTACTGTATTAATAAAGGAATAGTTTGTAATTTCATAAAATCGAGCTATGGTTGTTTTTTTCAATTCATGACACGTATGTAAGCCTTTTTGAACCACTTCAACTATTGAGTAATTTTGTCCACTTTAACCTCCTTAGCGGTAATCCCAAGTCAGGCTTGGGATGGAAATCTGCCCCTCAAAGTGGTAATCAGGTGATGAAACCTTCTACTGCAAGAGATGTGGTGGTAATAACCTCAAATGTATGCTAAACCAGTGCTAGAAGGTTTTCAAATGGATGGACTTGAGTTGCTGATGAAAGATAAAAACTATGATATTATAGGAATAACAGAGATGTGGGTGGATGCTAACCATGATTAAATGGTAAATTTGGAGGGTTACAGTGTCTTTAGGAAAGACACGACACCTAACACGACACTTTGGGAAAAAACGACACCTACGTTATAAAGTAAGTTTTTATTTGTATATGATTTAAGAGTAGCCACCAAATATAATTCATATCAATACAGTTTAAAATAATATTCTCAGAGAAGAACACAGTCTTCTTTTTCAGTATTGAAACTCTAAATTCCTTTTTCAGTTCAAGACCTTGTCTTCATCTGCTACAGGTTTTCATTTTCAGCAGCAGTTTCCAAATGTGATTGTCGTTTCAGCAAACCTGTGGCTGAAAGAATAAAAGACACTGATTAAATCATTGTACTTGTCTAGTTCATTCTTCTTAGCAATTCTCTCTTGCATGTTCTCTAGTGCTCTGTACAGAGAAAGTGTACTCGAGAAGTGAGAGATCCTTACTTGCAAATAAATGCTTTTATACTTTTTCTGCTACTGATTTTTGAGATTAACAATTTGGCGCTGATTCTATAAATTGAAGATGTTTGTGTAAACCTTGTCTGGATAAAAGTACCTACAGTCAGTTAGCTTGAGTTTGTGATTATTACTACAATTAGGAAAAAATTATTGTTACAAAAGGAAGCATGCGTGATAAGTATCAAAGAAGCACTGGGCCCTATGGGGCTAAATGAGCGTAACAACCTCACATGTTTCCTGTAAATATACAACGTAAATTGCTAATTTTAGAAAAACTCAGGTTTTGAGCTTCCTTAAAGGGAAGGTTCAGGGACTAGCTAAAAAAAATAAAAATCCATTTCCACTTACCTGGGGCTTCCTCCAGCCCGTGGCAGGCAGGAGGTGCCCTCGGCGCCGCTCCGCAGGCTCCCGGTGGTCTCCGGTGGCCGACCCGACCTGGCCAGGCCGGCGGCCAGGTCGGGCCTCTTCTGCGCTCCATGGTGCGTTCCACGCCGGCGCGCTGATGTCATCGGACGTCCTCCGGGCTGTACTGCGCAGGCTCAGTAGTTCTGAGCCTGCGCAGTACAACCCGGAGGACGTCCGATGACGTCAGCGCGCCGGCGTGGAACGCACCATGGAGCGCAAAAGAGCCCGACCTGGCAGCCGGCCTGGCCAGGTCGGGTCGGCCACCGGAGACCACCGGGAGCCTGCGGAGCGGCGCCGAGGGCACCTCCTGCCTGCCACGGGCTGGAGGAAGCCCCAGGTAAGTGGAAATGGATTTTTATTTTTTTTAGCTAGTCCCTGAACCTTCCCTTTAATGCTCCCTCGGCTTAGCCTCATGATGGATAAAGATTTTGATTAGGTTTAGTAGAGAAAGGACTGCCAGTATTGATAAAACATGTTGATCCAATTATAAAACTGGAAACTGAATGGTGATATTAAACTCTATTACTTGCATTGTAGCTCTAATAGAGATTTATTAAACTTATGTAGTGTGTATTTTTCAATGTACAGAATTTATGGTATAAAAAGTGAATCTTGGTAATTGAATAAGCTTAACCCTAATCATACATTGTTATTATAGGATGTAGAATGATTATAGTTAGTAAGGTTTCATATATTGGGTTGAGGTCTTGGTTGGGGTCTCTCCTTAACCCTCTAGGCGATACAATTATATCGCCCAGGAGGTGGCGCAGCACTATTTTTTTAAATTTTTTATTTTTTAAATCATGTAGCGAGCCCAGGGCTCGCTACATGATAGCCGCAGCGCAGCGGCATCCCCCCACCCACTCCGTTCGCCTTCGGCGATCAGAGTAAGCAGGAAATCCCGTTCAGAACGGGATTTCCTGCTGGGCTTCCCCAGTCGCCATGGCAACGGGGCGGGATGACGTCACCGACGTCATGGACGTCGTGACGTCAGAGGGAGTTCCGATCCACCCCTCAGCGCTGCCTGGCACTGATTGGCCAGGCTGCGCAAGGGGTCGGGGAGGGGGAGCAGCGCGGCACGGCGGGTAGCGGCGGATCGGCGGCGAGCGGCGGCGATCGGAAGTTACACGCAGCTAGCAAAGTGCTAGCTGCGTGTAACAAAAAAAAATTATGCAAATCGGCCCACCAGGGCCTGAGAAATCCTCCTGCGCGATATACCCCGAGCTCAGCTCGGGATTATCGCTCAGGAGGTTAAAGGGACTCCGAGCAGTGCAGAAACTATGGAAAGATGCATATCATTTTAAAGCTCTCTTTCTCCTCTTTCCAATGATATATAAACCACCCCCCTACACCTTTTAGTTTTCGCTATTTTCGCGATTGAAATTGCAGCAGCCACGATTTCGATCGCGAAAATAGAGAAAACTAAAAGGCGTAGGGCGACAATTTAGGGGTCGTCAGAAAGAGGAGAAAGAGAGCTTTAAAATGATATCTATCTTTCCATAGTTACATTGTATTACACAGGGCGACTTTTTCTCAAAGTCAGCAGCTCCATTCAGCAGAAAAAGTCGCCCTGTGTAATACAATGTAACTATGGAAATATGGATATCATTTTAAAGCCTATGGTCTAGAGAAAAGACGCCTTAGAGGAGATCTAATTAACATGTATAAATACATCAGAGGGCAATATAATAGCTTGGCGGATGAGCTTTTTGTCCCTAGGCCTTCTCAAAGGACTAGAGGACATGATCTGCGCATGGAGGAAAACGTTTTAGCCATTTATTTAGGAACGGGTTCTTTACAGTAAGAGTGAATAAGATGTGGAATGCATTGCCACAGGAAGTCGTTATGGCAAACTCTATACCTGCATTTAAAGGGGGCTTAGATGCTTTTCTTGCGTTGAAAGACATCCATGGCTACAATTACTAGGTTATGCCTAATGATGTTGATCCAGGGATTTTATCTGATTGCCATCTGGAGTCAGGAAGGAATTTTTCCCTTTTGGGGCTAATTGGACCATGCCTTGTGGGGTTTTTTTTGCCTTCCTCTGGATCAACAGGGGTATGTGGGGGACAGGCTGGAATTGTACTTTGTACTGGTTGAACTCGATGGACGTATGTCTTTTTTCAACCAAAATAACTATGTAACTATGTAAGGACAGAGGCTCCTGCTTGGCTACTTGCAATTGGATCCACAGACCAGAGAGCACCCCTCTGATGAGGCCCACAAGTACAACAGCGAAACAGCTGTGATGGCAGCAGTCCTGGAGGCCCCCCTGCGCAATACCACTTCCATCTTTGAAGTCACAGCCTGCCATCACTAGCCACATGGACACACAAGTACCTTTAGCCTGCACTGCAAGCTCTACTCCCTGCATGCTTTGCTTTGCTTTGCCTGCTTCATGCCAGTTACATGATGCATCTAAAGAACATTGCTGTCAATTTATGATTCCTAGTTTTCTGATCGCATAGTATGTGGAATCATGTGTTGTAAAGTGGTGTCAGTACTTTTACCCCATGCGTGCCTGCCTGTTCTTCTTTTGTCAATTACTACAATTAGTGAGCATGAGTCTTTGCATTGATTATTACTGAATTCAAATACAATATGCCGAAGCTGTAGATATCTCAACATGTTTGTAAAAGTTACTTTCCTTTTTATTGTTTGATTGTCAATTAAAAATGTAATCACTTAAAAAAAATGCAAGTAAGTAGCACCGCCCCTGCAGTAGTCATAAAAAAGACAGCAGAAAGTCCTTTGGGCCCCTTAACATTAGTAGACTTCCAAGTTTGAATGTCCAAGGAACCTGACCTATGATGAGTAAGAAATACATGCACTAGAGCAGAGACATACACTGTAACTACATACTATGGGCCCCCATAGTGGAATTTTGATGGGGATGTCAGTCCTAGGTAGGGCCGTAACTAGAACTCGATAAGCCCCCTGCACCTTCCGTAGACCAAACCCCTCACGATCAAAAAATTGTCCTGGCTCCGCTACACTACCTTATAACCTCTCCTCCAGAGCAAGCAGAGCGTGGCAACAGTGGCATACATTACCTGTTGTCAGTACCTCCATTGCAGTGTTCCTTCCTCCAGGGGAGTTACTCCAAACTACTCAATCAGAATGTTCAGAATAGAGATGTTGCTATACTTAACACTGCTTACCCGCAGGCTCTGCCTTTCTTTACACTTGACAAGACAATGACATGACATGGTAGGATGATGCATGGCGCATGTGCCAAGGAACCACATCAGGAAGTACAGAGGTCATAGAATCCGCAGGCGTATAGCAGCGACAGGCAGCTGCAGTGTAGATCGGCAGCTACAGAAAGGGAGAAGAGGATTGCGTGTACAGCGGCTGGAGCGAGAGGAGAAGACCGAGGCAACTAGATCAAGTGAGAAGTGGCAGTGTAGTAGTTCAGTAGTGTAGTGTAGCTTAACTGGTAGGGCAGCAGGGATAATAAGTGTAGTGTAATCTGTAGTGTGTGGGGTAGTGCAGTGTAGTGCAGCTTAGCTGGTGGGTGCAGCAGGGGTTAGTATAGTAGCTTAGATAGAGTAGCTTAAAGACAGTTTGGAGGGATAAGACGCCCCTGTGCTATGGACACACCAGTTTTAGTATATTTTTCCCCTTTAAACCTAGGTGCAATTTATAGTCTGGAGTGTTTTATAGTCTGAAAAATATTGTATGTCATGTTTAATGGAAATCTTTTGCGTCTCTTGTCAGCCTATGTAGTGTAAAACTGGCTGGCAAGCATTTTCATGTTTGAGTAGCTATAGGACCAGGGGCGTAGCAATAGGGGGTGCAGAGGTAGCGACCGCATCGGGGCCCTTGGGCCAGAGGGGCCCCGAAGGGCCCTCCCTCAACTACAGTATTAGCTCTCTATTGGTCCTGTGGGCCTAATAATCACTTCTATAGATACTTTGAATAGTGGTAACCATTAACAAACTGTCCCCCATCCCCTTCTTGCACCTCTGACACTGTAGTTGCCATTGGCAGGTTTTGGTGCGCCGTAGCAATTGTTATGTATAGAGTCCTTGGGGGGGCCCCATTGTAAAACTTGCATCGGGGCCCACAGCTCCTTAGCTACGCCACTGTATAGGACACAACTGCAACAACATTGAAAAGCAGAACCTCCAGAACTGCTGAAGAGGTAAAGGCGCCCATAGATTACTCAACTTGGAGGCCTATTGACTGTCCAATTTAATAATTATAATTGAATTGGATGAAAATCGGTGCCGCCAAGAGCATACGCGATCGATGATGCAACCAATGTCGGGGTGAAATAAAACATTATAGGGACAATGGCCTGGACGGCATCAAAAGGCCTGAAAGTTTGAATGCTGAAATCGATCGGGAATAGGCCTGTGGTTTATGGGGGCCAACAGATATCTCTCAGGTCAGACTTGATTAGAAAGAGATCTGTCTCTTGGTCGATCGGCAGCCACATTTAATAGATGAATAAGTCCCACCTGGTAAACAAAGGCATGTTTTCTCACTATTATTAACCTTTAAAGCAAACCTGATAGCAAGACTCTCCTATAAGTAACCTTGTTGGCAACTGGATCTCTAACAAATTCAAATGATTAGCTGAGCAGCAAAAAACATTGAGAGGCAAATGCAGAAGCTGGATCTGGTTAGTCATATTCAGTAATGACATGACAGACATTACTCACCTACAAGTATCTGTAAACTGCCTTCTTCTATTAAAATAAGAAGCACATTTGTAGTGTCCATTAAATAACATATACACTAGTGCAACCCTTATTTCAGGTTTACCGTACATTGCCACAGAGCCTCAGGTGTGAAACTATGCACTTGTGTTTATAATCAGTCCCCAGATGTAGAGCAATAATAAATAAAAAGGCAAGCACTGCTTATTCACACTGCAAGTCTCCAGACCTTCACAGGTAAGTTTACAATACACCTGAACTGAGAGGGATGTGGTGAACACCTTATTTTTTTCCCTTTTAACAATACCAGTTACCCGTCAATGCTGCTGACCTCTGTCTGCAGTAGTGTCTTAATCACACCTGAAACAAGTATGTGTCTAATCTAGTCAGACTTACGGCATGCTTGTTCAGGTTCTATGGCTAAAATTATTAGAGCAGGATAGCCAGCCAACTGGTATTGCTTAAAAGTGAATTAATATAGCAGGCTCCATATCCTTCTCGTTTCAGTTGTCTTATAAAGCAAGCAAGAAAATACTATGAATAATTTTGATGGTACATCAGGGTATTAGAGACAGAGGCGCAGCAGGGCAGCAGGGCAATCTGCATTGTTTAAGGCTGGTTTCACAGTGGGACGTTAAAGTCCCACGTTACAGCAGCCAGTAACGCAGCCTAACTCACAGCACTGTAAAATCAATGGGCTGTTCACAGTGCACACGTTGTGTTAGGGTATAACGCTGCACGTTAAATGAAAGTGCAGCATGCTGTGCGTTATACCCCTATAGAGCTGAGTTAGATTGTTTGCACATGCTCAGTGACTAGCCACATGGCTAATTAATATTCACTGCACTGTGGTGACACCTGGTGGGACTCGTAGTGTTGTCCGGATCATGAACGAATCGTTCATTTGAGTCGAATCATCCGGATCATCACAATGAAAGATTCGGTTCACAATGGATGTCTGTCTGGAAGAAACAGGAACATACAGAATGTACAGTGCAGGGAAAGTCCTGTCCTGCTAATCATTTCACCCAGTCTGCTTCCCTAGTAAAATGATTCAAATGATTTGGCTCAAAGATCTGGATCTTTTCAAAGATCCGGTTCGAATTATCCGAATCCTTAAAAAGATCCGGACTTCCCATCACTATCCTGGAGCAGCTGCTTTTAGAGCCGCATAATGCGGCTCAATCTGACGTCCAACTTCAACACCACCATGCGTTGCGTTAGGGGCACGTTATGCGACCTTAACGTCCCCTAAAACGCAACGTCTTGGTGTGAAAGTAGCCTAAAAGTAAAATTATATGTCAGCCTCTATATCCCTCTTAGTTCAGGTGTGCTTTATTGGATCTCAACACAACGGTCTGTGTCTTTGTGAATAACAACTAAATGTAATGGCATACTCAAAGATTCAAATGATAACTCACCAGTGAAATACTATTTTATGCCACCAATGCATCAGTTAACTATATCCTCTAACCTCTCCAACCACTCAAGAGGCTGCAGATCTCAGCAGTCTGGTAGATTTCTAACCTGTAGATTGTATCCTATAGTCTGTATCCTTTTTTTTTTCTCTCTTTTTTTTTTTTTTTTTTAAATCAGAATAGTATTATTTAGAAAAGAGGAAAATTCGGGCACTATAAAAATGTATAATCTGAGGGCAGAAATAATTTCTTCCACCCACTGAGATTTAGCCATTTAATTGGCTGTTACATATTTGGCTAAAAGCGGCGCAATCGCCTTTCCTCACAGTGATGGGAAGAAGTTGTACCGGCTGCATGGAGAAAGTACTTCAGATGACCCAGTGCCATTTTGACCATTGGGGAATGCACCAGGTAATGAGACATGTATTCAGATTAGCATTGTGATGTGGAAGGTAATGCTGGCCATACACCGGTGGATTATAGGTCAATCGATTCACCTATCGATTCTTAGAATCGATTCAAACTAAATGAATCGATCAAACATGAATTGATTTTTTGCCTATACCCTAGGGTCGATTTTTGTTCCCTTTTTCCACCTTTAATCGACTGGAGGCTATTTTGGATCACAAAATAAGTACCCTGATGAATCAGATTGAGTAAAGGTCGATCTAATACATAATGAAAAGCTCTTGATTCTTGTTCCATCAATTAAAATAACCCGACCTACTAGATAGATTCAAAGAATTCAATTGAAAATCGACCAATATTTAAAAATCGACCAATAAGAATCGATTCTACATCAAAATGACAACTCTATTTTTAAACCATTCGATTCTTTATCGATGTTAAAAATTGATCAAAATAAAAAATCGACCAGTGTATGGCCAGCTTAAGTAATACAGCAGCTGCAGATAGGTGCCCAATTGAAAGCCACTGGCAAACCATTTAGAGAAACCAGTCAAACAGGCTGGACACTGACAAGCAGCCGTGGTGGTAAAGATGCAAGTTATGTTTGGGGTCCTTGTGATATGGACCCATATGTGAGTTTAAGGTTTTTTTTTTAATATTTTGTTGTTTTTTTTAACAAAGCAAAATAAAGTTTGTGAGGTGGGATGAAATCTTAGTGCTGTAACTAATAATAATAATTCCTTTTTTTGTATAGCGCCTTTCTCCTGTCAGACTCAAAGCGCTTGTGAGGCAGCTACAAGAGCGCACTCAGTAGGCAGATGCAGTGTTAGGGAGACTTGCCCAATGAACTCCTTACTGAATAGGTGCTGGCTTACTGAGTAGAAAGAGCCAGGATTTGAACCCAGGACTCCTACATCAGAGGCAGAGCCCTTAATCATTACACTATCGACCAATAAGAATCGATTCTACATCAAAATGACAACTCTATTTTTAAACCATTCGATTCTTTATCGATTTTAAAAATTGATCAAAATAAAAAATCGACCAGTGTATGGCCAGCTTAAGTAATACAGCAGCTGCAGGACCAAGAGCATCTTTGCACGTGGAGATCTGGTGACTGAACGAGCTTTAGAACTTGGGTCTATGTAGCTATTTGATAAGCTCCCTGCTTATTTATGGTGATTTGATGGATTTCGAAGTCAAAATTGTGCTGAAGATTTGTTTATATTGACCTAGTCATTCTTTGGACTTGTCTTTTAGCAGCCAGACTGGTGTTCATTAGTTTTGAAACTATTGTACCGCGGATACCGTATCTACTTGTTAAACTATAAAAATAAAGTACTTCAACAATAATCAGATGCAGATTAGTTGATAAGTGATGGGTCATGAGTTCCCTTTTAAAGTGCTGATAAAGTAATAGAGATTATCGAGAAATATTGGAATTAAGGCATATCACTTGGTAGTTTGTAAACACACCATCTGTGCATACACAGGAACTTGCTTATTACCTGTAGATTTAACCTTGCTTTCTTGAGAATTCCACAGGTATTTGTAACTGTAATATAAATACAAGGTACATGAAAAGAATGTTTATACATCACTAGGAATAAGCATATAAAATTTCTAACAGTCAGGATTGAGATACAGTAGTGCAGTCTGTCACTATTTCTTGTTCTCAGCAAATAGGTGATGTTTATAAAAATGGACTATAAAGGAATTTGTTAAAACATGGAGTAAAATAATGGTAAAGATGCATAAAATCCAGTAGGGAACATTGTGAAAAGGAGATAAAAGAGGCACTGTATCTTTTAAACTCCCTTTATTGGTCAGAGTATAGCGATACAATGGTCAACAGCTGGGGTGACAGAAAGCAGTCTGATAGCTGTCTCATGAACTTTATAACTTCCTTAAGCCGCATCTACACACGTAGATGCGGCCGCGATGCTCCTTATCAATCGAGCCTGATAAGATCCAACAGGACGGATCTTGCTTCCGGCGATTCCCTGCTCGCTCCCCGCGAGGGGACAATGGCATGGAATCGAGCGGAAGATGAGCGGCGCCGGCGGGGACGAGCGGGGAATCGAATGTGGCGCACGCGCGGCGAGCAGGGACGCGCGCGGGCACGCGGAAGAGGCGATCCGGCGGCTAATCGAGCCGCCGAATCGCAGCCTCATCTACGCGTGTAGATGAGGCTTTAGAGGCTATGAACAAGACTTTGTTGTGAAACAGCTGTCAGACTGATTTCTGTCCCCTCTCCTCTCTATCTCTCTTTTTTAACTATTGTACCCAGAATAGCATGGCTCTGAGTCCAGCACTGTTGGTTCACATTATACATATTAATGCTTCTAGATGAGTCTTAAATGGCTTAATTCCATCCCTCCAGATTTAACATTACTCCAAACAGAACTTATGTTTGTTTTCACTATGAGAAAATCTCACCAGAATTCAAGCCAAAGAAAAGAGGACAAATGTTTCTTTAAAATTTGGAGGATGTTTATTTCCTGACAATTAACCGCAGAACCAGTGCCAGATTAAAGGGAACCAAGCATCATTTTTAACTCCTAGGGCAACTCAGTAGCAAATTAAAAATGCATGCTAAAAATGTGGCTCATTATTAAAAAAAACTTTCATTTTACATCATCTTTTTACATTTAAGGGTTAATTACAGGCTTTATTCATCTACTTCCTCCATCCGCAAGCCAGTCAAAGCAACAGAAAATGGAAGGCAGATAATGACTCTTCTAATTAGACTTAATTGCCCACAAGCGAAGATCAAACAAACTCATTAAGCATTAGGGAGGAGGAAGAGGATAGGGGGTGGAATAAGATAAGTCACAGGCAGTGAAAACAGAGCGGGTTGGGGGGGGGGTTAACCTCTCAAACATGGCAGCCCTTTCAGCTATTTGAAACCAGAATCTCTTTAAAGCTAAACAGGACCCTAGGCAGGGAAACCAGCTGCGCCGACAAAATAACCTACCTATCGAATCTTCCTAATTTCACTGACAAACAAATAGGCAGTAGGGTTAGGGTTAGGAAGGGGGAGGGGATAGTAAAGCCTATGGGATGTAGGTTAGTTCGACGGTGTAAGTTAATTTGTTGGAGCACCCCCCTCTATCTATTCCCCTTTTTTTTGTGTGCCGAATGTCAAAGTAAAAGCAAGCATAGCTATTAAAGTTCTGTCACCCAAAACAACGTGTCATGATGGTTTCAGATGACAACTTAACAGTGAACCCAGTGCAGACATTCTTGTTTGGCGTTGTACCAAGAAGCATGTACTATGACAACATTGCCAGCAGTGTGGTGAACAAATTCAGAGAAAAACCTGAGGCTGGAGCAGTTTTATAGCCACTGGACTGAGGAAGGTACAGTGGGATTCCGAATGCTGTCCACATAAACCCCTGAACAAACAATGACTGTGTTCCCCAAAGTCCACCGAATGGGCCCCAGGCAACTGCCTTATGGGAAATCCAGCCCTGGGCAGAACATATTAGAGTATTTATGGGCAATTCACATTAGCAAACTGGTACTGCTTGAGATCCCTATATATAGTAGCAGAATGAACTCACAGACAATACGATATTGACTTCCATTTGCTTTAGCATATTCAATTACAGAGGGAAGTTAGATATCACACAACTTACGTTGCTGCGATACAAGTTTCTCCATATTTTGTCTAGCCAGGTTGGACATTTTCATCTGCTGTGACACTTTCTGCAGTAGCATCTCTTTTTCTTTTAATGAACTTCTCAAAGTCAGGATCTCATCTTGCATTGCCTGCTCCTATCGTTGAAAAAGGCAACATTTTACGATGAAGTATGAATACATTCTTTGCGTCCAATGTCATGCTACCTGATTGCAGTTTATAGAAATTGTTTTTCTGCATGTACTTTCAACTTTATTAAGTATCAAATAATATGAACTTTTGAATTAGGATGATACCATTTATTGGCTAACTCAGAGGTAAATAAAAAAGTACCCTTTGGGCTTATAAGCCTTCTTCAGACTTTGTTCCTGTATATAAAAAGAAGTTAAAACACAGCTTATATACACTGGACATTCAGAGGAGAAACAATCTTTTGCAAACATAAATATGTTTACAAAACAAAGTTTCTCCTCCGAACGTCCAGTGTATATAAGCTGTGTGTTTTAACATTTTGTTAATGGGTCGGCGTCTACTGCCCGGGCCACATGCGAATGCACCCACATCATTGGGAGCGTACTGTGCAGATGCAGTACGCTCCCAGTGATGCGTTATGGTGTCTGTGCATGTGCAGAAGATGCTGGCCCATCGGGGTTCAGCGATCTTCAGTGGCTGCCAGCGGTAGATGGGAGAAAACCAGAGCCAGAGCGAGGGACACATGTGACTTGTAGGGACTAGAAGAAGCCCCAGGTAAGTAAAGATAGTTTATTTACTCACCACAATTGTCCTGTAAGCCTGGTACACAATAGTGCTGGTTTGCAGATGAAGCAGGCTTCTATGAACAGCAGGCATAAAATACTCTCCACAAATGAGGCCAATAGCCTCATGTCTCAATAGCGGAGCTATACTAGGCTCATTGAAAAGGACAATGACTACTTAGTCTGTCATCAATATTGCACAGGGGCAAACCCAGGATTTTAAAGGGGGAGATTCCTGAAAGGTCTCCCACAGCCACGCACAATACAGTACAGTATAATAATATGGTAGAACATCATGCTGGGTACACATAATGCAATTTCCCGTCCGACTGACAGAATCTGACAATTATTTCCTAAATGTCCGATCTGCTCCCAGAGCTGCTCCATGCTCTGTACACACACTGCTGCTCCATACTCTGTACACACTCTGCTGCTACATCCAAAGTTAACTGTAGCAGGGAAAGAAAGGGGGCAGGGCTCTGAGCTGCAGGATACCTGCAGATGTTCTAGTGCCTCAACTTGTGGCTGTCCTCAGACACTGCAACAGCCCCAATCTAAGGGGAGATTCTGGGCAGCTGTAATCCGCCCCCCACCCCCACCCCCTCCCCTGCATTTGCCTATGTTACATGACTAGAGATGGTGACAGTTTGCTAATGGGAGCAACTTAGCCCTTTTCACTCGCAGCCTTTTTGTTAAAGTGAACCTAAAGCCACACAAAAAAAATGAGATTAACTCACCTGGGGCTTCCCTCAGCCCCCAGTGGCGGCGCCACACTGGGAGTTACCCAGGCTTCAGCCCCAGCTGGCAACTTGTTAGCCCCCCCCTAAAGCCACCCCGCAGGCAATGGCAAGTCTGTACTCGCGGTACAGAAGAAAGAGGAGCAGGAGGACTGAAGGAGGCAGTGGGTTGGCCTGCTGGCTGTCAGTTCAAATGTCACGTAACCCCGCCCGGGTAATAGAGATGCACAGGCACAGAGCGGCCCGCAAGGGAACGTTCCTGGCAGTTACATTGTGTCACGTGACGACTTTTGTCATGTGCGACGCACGCAGTGTGCAGCGCGCTCGCCTCAACTCAGATGCCTGATCCGCCCGCCCAGCTTCAGCAGCAGGCAGCACCGGGAGACTCTGCAGCCAGGGAACCTCACGGTCGGACCAGACCAGACTGCGTCAGTCACACCTCACTACTAGTGAGAGTGACTCACACTTACAGACAGCGCACATGGCACACTATATCCGAGGCGAGGAGGAGGAGGACAGCACAGCCAGCCATTGACAGCCGCTCAGCAACAGCAGGGCAGGAGCCAGGAGGACTCAAGGTGGGTGGGCAGCCAAGTTTTTTACATGTGATGCTGGCACCAATTAGGCCTGAGCTCCCCAGCCCACCGCCACATGCCAGCCAGGCAGTGGCGGCTCCAGCTTCAGATTTTTGGGGGGGCTCAAAGGGGGCACGAGGGCTGGCAGGCCGGGCTTGGGGGGGGGGGGGGATTTGCGGTGCGTGAAGCGCGCCGCGGCGAAAAATTGGGCGTGGTCATGATGTCATGTGGGCGGGGCTAACTGTAATGTAGTTGTACAAGCTAACGTAGTTACATGGAGAAAAAAAATGAAGTAAACGCACATAATGACAGGTAGCCTTTCACCAGTAAATGCACATAAGAATCAGCTTTTCAGCAGTTAATGCACGTAATGACAGACAGCGTTTCCCCATTAAATGCACATAAGAGACAGCTTTTCACCAGTTAATGCACATAATGACAGACTGCGTTTCTGCAGTAAATGCACATAAGAGCCTGCTTTTCACCAGTTAATGCATGTAATGACAGACAGTTTCCCCATTAAATGCACATAGACAGCTTTTCACCAGTTAATTCACATAATGATAGACTGCGTTTCCGCAGTAAATGCACATAAGGGACAGCTTTTCACCAGTTAATGCACATAATGACAGACTGCGTTTCCGCAGTAAATGCACATAAGGGACAACTTTTCACCAGTTCATGCACATAATGACAGACAGCATTTCCCCAGTAAATGCACATAAGAGACAGCTTTTCACCAGTTAATGCACATAATGACAGACAGCCTTTCACCAGTTAATGCCCATAAGAGACAGCTTTTCACCAGTAAATGCACATAAGAGACAGCTTTTCACCAGTAAATGCACATAAGAGACAGCTTTTCACCAGTAAATGCATGTAATGACAGACAGCTTTTCACCAGTAAATGCATGTAATAACAGACAGCGTTTCCCCATTAAATGCACATAAGAGACAGCTTTTCACCAGTAAATGCACGTAATGACAGACAGCGTTTCTGCAGTAAATGCATGTAATGAGAGACAGCGTTTCACCAGTTAATGCACATAATGACAGACAGCCAGTGTCCCCAGTATATGTAGCCAGGCGTATAGCTGTCCCCAGTATATGTAGTCAGGCTAGTGATGGTGGGCTGGGGGCCCCAGGGCACCTCAGGCCTGGCTGGTGGTGGTGGAATGGGGGGCCCAGGGCAGCTCAGGCCTGGTGGGAAGGCCTCAGGCCTGGCTGGTGGTGGTGGGCCCAGGGCACCTCAGGCCTGGCTGGTGGTGGTGGGATGGGGGGCCCAGGGCAGCTCAGGCCTGGTGAAAAGGCCTCAGGCCTGGCTGGTGGTGGTGGGATGGGGGGCTTAGGGCACCTCAGGCCTGGCTGGTGGTGGTGGGATGGAGGCCCCCAGGGAGGGCATCTCAGGCCTGGTGGGAAGGCCTCAGGCCTGGCTGGTGGTGGTGGGATGGGGGGCCTAGGGCACCTCAGGCCTGGCTTGTGGTGGTGGGATGGGGGGCCCCAGGGAGGGCAGCTCAGGCCTGGTGGGAAGGCCTCAGGCCTGGCTGGTGGTAGTGGGATGGGGGGCCCAAGGCACCTCAGGCCTGGCTGGTGGTGGTGGGATGGGGGGCCCCAGCCCAGGGAGGGCAGCTCAGGCCTGGTGGGAAGGCCTCAGGCCTGGCTGGTGGTAGTGGGATGGGGGGCCCAGGGCACCTCAGGCCTGGCTGGTGGTGGTGGGATGGGGGGCCCCAGCCCAGGGAGGGCAGCTCAGGCCTGGTGGGGAAGGCCTCAGGCCTGGCTGGTGGTGGTGGGATGGGGGGGGCCCCAGGGCAGAAAAACAATTTGGAATTGGCAGTTGACGACTGGCTGGCTGGAGAGGACAGCCACCGCACCCACCTTGTCGGAGACGGAGTTCCGACTTCCAAGTCCTGCTGGCTGTCCTGTCAGCTCCAGTCCTTCAGAGTCCAGCCTGAGCCTCCAGTCCACTGTCCCGGGCCGTGCGCAGCGCTGTCTGACTGACACTGTCTGTCCGACCGTCCATGTGGGTCGGTGCCTGCCTGGCCTGGGTGGGGGTGTGTGTGTCACTGACACTGGCAGTCTGGCACTGCGTGACTGCCTGGCCTGGCGTGCCGCAGAGAGAGTGACGCAGACACTCTAAAGATGTTGCGGACTCGGCGAGTCGGTGGCAACTGGCTGCGCGGCGGGCGGCGGCAAGTGTCACGTGACGCCGGACGTCACGTCGTCACGTGACACATTTTATAACGCCGCATCACCACGTTCCTCCACCTGGGGCGGGCCGCCACTGCGTGACTGACTGAGGCTGAGCAGCAGCAGTGTAGGTGGGTGGGAGTCCGTGTGGTGCCCGGACTGATCGCTGATTCGCTGGGGACTGGGGTGGGTGGTGCCAGCCCAAGCCCTCGCCCTCCAGTCCTCCCAGGCAGCCAGGCTCGGCTCCACTGCATTGCAGACGAGCCGAGGTCGGGTCGGAGCGGACATGCGCAGGCGGCAGCCGGCGGCGGCGGGGGGGGCTTTGAGGGGGGCTAATGAGTTGCCAGCTGGGGCTTAAGCCTGGGTAAGCCCCAGCGTGGCGCCGCCACTGCAGCCAGGCCTGCCTGAGACCATCAGCCCAGCCCACCACCAGCCAGGCCTGAACTGCCCTGGGACCCCCAGCCCACCACCACAACCCAGGCCTGAGCTGCCCTGGGGCCCCCAGCCCACCACCACCAGCCAGGCCTGAGGCCATCAGCCCAGCCCAGCCCACCACCAGCCAGGCCTGAACTGCCCTGGGACCCCCAGCCCACCACCACAACCCAGGCCTGAACTGCCCTGGGACCCCCAGCCCACCACCACCAGCCAGGCCTGAGCCTGAGGTCTCCAGCCCACCACTAGCCAGGCCTGAGCTGCTCAGGGGGCCCCCAGCCCACCACCATCAGCCAGCCCTGAGGCCATCCGCCCACCATCAGCCTGGCCTGAACTGCCCTGGGACCCCCAGCCCACCATCACAACCCAGGCCTGAGCTGCCCTGGGGCCCCCAGCCCACCACCACCAGCCAGGCCTGAGGCCATCAGCCCAGCCCAGCCCACCACCAGCCTGGCCTGAACTGCCCTGGGACCCCCAGCCCACCACCACAACCCAAGCCTGAGCTGCCCTGGGGCCCCCAGCCCACCACCACCAGCCAGGCCTGAGGCCATCAGCCCAGCCCACCACCAGCCAGGCCTGAACTGCCCTGGGACCCCCAGCCCACCACCACAACCCAGGCCTGAACTGCCCTGGGACCCCCAGCCCACCACCACAAGCCAGGCCTGAGCCTGAGGTCTCCAGACCACCACTAGCCAGGCCTGAGCTGCTCTGGGGCCCCCAGCCCACCACCATCAGCCAGCCCTGAGGCCATCAGCCCACCACCAGCCTGGCCTGAACTGCCCTGGGACCCCCAGCCAACCACCATCAGCCAGGCCTGAGCCTGAGGTCTCCAGCCCACCACCAGCCAGGCCTGAGCGGCCCTTGGTGAAAGGCTGTCTCTCATTACATGCATTTTACTGGTGAAAAGCTGTCTCTTATGTGCATTTACTGGTGAAAGGCTGTCTGTCATTACCTGCATTTACTGGTGAAAAGCTGTCTCTTATGTGCATTTGCTGGTGAAAAACGGTTTGTCATTATGTGCGTTTACTGGTGAAAGGCTGTCTCTCATTATGTGCATTTACTGGTGAAAGGCTGTCTCTCATTACATGCAATTACTGGGGAAACGCTGTCTGTCATTATGTGGTCTGTCATTATGTGCATTTACTTCATTTTTTTTTTATGTAACATTACATTAGCTGGTACAACTACATTAGTTAGCCCCGCCCACACAACGTTATGACCACGCCCATTTTTTTGCTCCCTCCGTGAGCCCCGCCTGCCAACCCTTGTGCCCCCTTTGAGCCCCCCCAAAAATCTGAAGCTGGAGCCGCCACTGTCAGCCCCCTGCAGCCGATCGGTGCCCTCGCAGCTCCGTTCCGATGCCTCTGCACCCGCCGGCGAACACTTCCGGTTTGGCCGTCACCGGCCGACAGGCATGGGAACGCGAGTGATTGTTCGCGTTCCCACCCTGTATATCGCCCCCTATGCCGCTATTGGCCAGTTTTGTTAACAGAAATGCTGTAAACAACATCTCTCTTCCAGTGAAACACAGGAGCCTGCAATTTTCCGCCATATTTGTGTCCTGCACCGCGGCACATACGTCAGGAATGGAAAAATTGCAATGTTCCACTCTGCAGGGGGAAAGGGATTAATGAGGAAGGACTAGTTCCAATTTCTGGTTTATTATAACTTTCAATTTTACAACAGACACTTTACAAAATATAAAACTTTGATATTCTCACTGGTCGCCATAATAACGTTTATATCTGGATAGTCTTTCCATTTATTTTCTGAACTACATTTTCTTGTTCATGACACAGTGAGGGACATTTATCAAAAGTGCCTGAGACAAAATATTGGTAGGATTTTAGAAATCCATGCAGAACTGTCTCAGACATATTAAGAAATGACCAAATAGTGCAGCTTTCTTCTTAAATAGGCGAAGTTAGGAGGGTTTTTCAAACAGTGCAGTGTGTGAGGGAAAATGCTATTGCTGAGGTAACCAATACATCTGCTGTATTGCATCAATGCCCAGCACTGGAAGGGTTAAGTACAGAGCAGCTTCACAGGACACCTGGCGGCACTGGGGAGGAGCCCTTCACAACTCATGCCTAGCTTGCACTGCACAAGCTGCGTAGAAGTGCTATTAAAGGACCATTATCACAAAAAAATTAGGCAGTTAAAATCTGACAGAAGCAACAGGTTTTGGGCCAGTCCATCTCTTCAAGGGGGATTCTCAGGGTCTTCTTTGTTTTCAACAGCAATTCCTGAACAGCAGTTGCAAAGTCTGAGGGCCTGAGCCCACTAACACAGTTGTATCAGCTTCTCTCCGCTTTTCAGCATCTGTAAGGCCTCGTTCACATCATTCAGCACAGATGGCTGTGCGGTCGGAATGTTACGTGTATGATCGCATGCCATCTGTGCTACTATGCACTGCGCTGTAGATCCCATTCACTACAGTGAATGCGATCTGCACTGCGATTCTCGAAAATGCATGCCGCTGTGCGATAGTACTGTATAGTACAGTGGGCGGCATTGCAGGAAGTGAGGCGGCATGGTAGGAAGTGACGAGTGGTGCTACGCATCGCTGGAATGCGGAAGGAAGAGGTGAGTAATTACTTCCCCTCCTGCTGCCTGGCACACGCTGCGCTCATAGCTGGTGGGGGAGAGCAGGCCGCGGGACCCAGGTGAAGGGGTGTCCAACCTCCCACCCCACCACTGTGCCCGCTGCCCTCTTTCCTCATTGCTACCCCCTCCAGCTTGGCAGCCCCATCCACCCAAGGCTAGACAGGCCCCCCCTTTCGCTACCTGAAGAACCTGACTCACCATGCCTCATGGGCGGCCCTGGGCTGGTTCCCCCTGCCAATTAGAGCTGTTTAAGAAGAAAAAACTGTCAGTGATAAATCCGGCCCTGTTACCTCTTTCTTCTGCAGAATGTTGTTTTGTGTATTAGGGCTGTCTGTCCAAAACATGCTTAGCAGAGAATTAGATTTTTCCAGAATTTGATGAAGAATTTTGGTGGTAGATAAAAGTTTCTTGATACCTCCATATTCAATTACCTTACAATGAAGCAAACACAACAATTAATGTTTAGTGGTGCACCAAAAATCTCACATAGTAATAGATTTGTAATTCAGGTAATTTTAGGACAACTCTATCGGCTTGATTCATTAACCTCCTTGGCAGTTATCAGGCTCGGAATGGAAAAAAACAAGCCATGATCGGTAACCCTGAGTGTGACTCATGGTAGTCGCCGGCAGAACTGGGCACAGCATCCAGGCGCCCGGCAGCCATTCTCCTTCCTGTCCTCCAATTCTCTGCATCCCTCGGGTAAGATCGCCATTTGTTGTCATGATGACAGACGGCAATCTCACTACAGGGTTACAGCACCACCCGGAGGATGGAGGGACAACTGCAGCGTTTGATCCCAGGGAGGTGAGTAAGTGCTAGGCTTCTGCAGATCTACAGAACTCTGCTGCAGATCTCTTTGCGGTGTGATTTTTTCCCCCAGTTTTAGGGTGTAAAGCCTGCAAAAAATTGCACCGCTTTAAGATCCTAAAATCTGAAAAGAATCAGACTGCCAGGGAGGTTAAGCTGCAGGAAAGCTTAAATGGAGCTGCGCAAGTTAAAATGTAATTGCGCATGCTACGAGCAGTAGTGCTACGTAGCGTTTGCTGGAAACTAGAGTGCGCTGCTTTTACATAACACCTGCTCCTTTAATCCTGCCCTCAGCCCCTTTGGGTCCTGTAGCGTTTTAGGATGAGATCTCCGCATTTTGATTGGCCCAATAGGTTGCCTGCTTACAGCTTGCGCATTTACATTTTAACCTTCGCTGCTCCATTGCTTTAGCAGTGCAGCTTAATGAATCAAGCCTTACTATTTCTTAAAGAGACACATCTGATTGACCCTAGAATGCATCACAGACCACTATTTTGAAAAGAAAAACAGTGACATTGCTTATTTGGTTCAAATACAGTATACATAAAGCCCACTCAAGCCAAACTTTTTCTTTTTTTAATAAATTATATGAGAATTAAGGTAAAAATGTTCTATATAGAATGACAATGAGGCGCCAATGTAAGGTCAGCAGCTAGATCTAGATAGGAAGTACCCGCACTTGGCTCCTCAATTTAGAAAATGTATATGTGTAAATCTAGATAGCGCTAGTAGCTCAATGTCTGGAACTAGATGTATATAAATAACATAATCCTTGTTTGTAAAATAAAAGATATATATTTATTGTTGTCAATAAATAGTAGTCAAACAAACGTTAGAAATCACCTGCACTGTGTAGCGAACTCATTCACACTCAATCAGTGCATCCACCCCCCTACTGCAGTAGGAAAAAATAAATGCAAATGAATAAAAATCAAAAATCAAAAATATAAAAAAAAATATAAAACAAAATAGTAAAAATGTCCAGAAAATGACAAATATGAAAGTGCTGTGCAATAAAACCCAAATTGGTTGGATATAATGCCTTAAATGGCGCTAATGGAGTGACACTGGAAATGAGCTCCAAAATGATCCTACGCAATTGTGAGCGGTTTACTCAGCAACTTCACAATTGCATCGGATCCTTTTGGAGCTCATTTTCCATTTTTAGGACATTTTTACTTTTTTTATTTTATATTTTATTTTTTATATTTTATATTTTTGATTTTTATTCATTTGTATTTATTTTTTTCTACTGCAGTAGGGGGGGTGGATGCACTGATTGAGTGTGAATGAGTTCGCTACACAGTGAAGGTGATTTCTAACGTTTGTTTGACTACTGTTTATTATATTATTATTATTAATTGTATTTATAAAGTGCCAACATATTACGCAGCGTGTAACGATCGGTGTAACACCGAGAGGATCTGATTACCGGTGAACTGCAGTCTCACCAGGAATACAGAATATTATTGGTGATCTGCAGTATCACCGATAATCAGATATATCTACTAACCTCTGGACACCAGAAAGAACAAGTGAGTCTTAAATGCAACAATATACTTTGAGTACTTCTCCAGAAGTATGTTACTTCCTATGGCCTAGACTCTCCAGGGGGAGGAGCTAGGCTGAGGGTAGGAAGGACAGAGCATGAGTGATACCCGAGAGGGAGGGTGTCACTAACAGGTCTGGGAACTGCCTCTAACAGTAAGGCCAGTTCTCGAGGTCAGCAAGCCAGGTCGTTAACACACAGACAGATAAGGTACAGATTCAGGAGGCAGATACGGAATCCAATAAACAGACAGGGTTTGGCAACGGAGTATCAGAATAGCACAGTACAGAATCAGGAGGCAAATACAGAGTCCAGGAACGAGCAGAGTTTGGCAACAGGGTAACAGAAATAGCAAGGTACAGAATCAGAGTTCAGAGGAATAGTCAGACAGGCAGAAGGTCATAACAAACAATACAGTTCAATATTCCTTGATCATCAACACCTTTGGAAACTATGCTAGAACACAGATACAGACAAGGTCTGAGTGCTACCACGTTGTGATCGCAACGGCAGACAACCAGAGAATGACCAGCACCCAGTATATATAGCAAGGCGCTCTCCAGCACCTCCCCTAAGTGCTGGACCAATGGCAGGTGGTGAAAATGTCAGCTGACCCGCCTGGTCAGCTGACCCTTTTCTGGCTGTCATATAAGCTCTGCCTCTCAGCGCACGCGCGAGTCTTTCTGAACCTGTGTGGACTAGCAGTCCCAGCCACACCAGACATGTCTTGTAATGTAACCACTGATTCAGGCGCGGGGACCGCCGCCCCGCTCTCTAAGCAAGCGGCGGTTTCCCCGCGTCCAGCCGCAATGTCAGCTGCTTTGCCATGTGTGCAATCCGCTGCATCCAACGCGGACTCCACCGCTCTGCCCATGCGGCATGCGGCGGTTTCTTCACGTTGTGCCGCCATGTTAGACACGGAAACAGCCGCCTCACTCTGAGCCCTTGCGGCGGCTTTTCCGTGTTTCCTCACACAGCGCCAACAATAAATATATATCTTTTATTTTACAAACAAGGATTATTTTCTTTATATACATCTAGCTCCAGACATTGAGCTACTAGCGCTATCTAGGTCTACACATATATGAGAGTTAAAACATTTGCCAGGCTATTACTGCCATTTAGATTCTCTCATTTGCTGACACACAGATGTTTAATGTGAGACCCAGATAACAATGGTACAGGAAGTGAGGGACAGAAGTAAAACTCTTCACACTCTCGAGCAAGTGCTTTTCTTTAGTTTCAGGAAAATGTAACTTCACTTTATTCCCTGGTGACTGGGATGAAAATTGATTATAGTCTCCTCAAAGGAGAAACAAAGAGCAATCTAAAATGCCAAAGTGAACTGTACCTTACCCTTCTTACATACTGTAGTTATCAAGGTTAAAATAAAAAAAAACATATGCCCAACAAGTTCAACCTTTTGGCCCTTACTGGATCTTATTATAAAGGAAAGACATCCAAAATCAAAAATGTATTCCCTTGAATGTATGACGGTATCATCATCATTATATCTGTGGATGCCCTTCAAAAAAAGGAAAGCATCCAGGCCCTTTTTAAATGCATACACAAGTGAAACCTTGGTTTGCGAGCATAATAGTTCCAGAAACATGCTTGTAACCCAATGCACTCTTATATCAACACAAATTTTCCCCATAAATATTAATTGAAACTCAGATGATTTGTTCCATAATCCAAAAACATTTATAGAAAAATATTTAATATAAAGTACTGTACTGTATAAAGTTAAAATGTAAAAAAAAAAAAGTTTCACTATTACTAATAAAATCATTGCTATCTTTTGGCTCACCCCAATCTTTTTTTTTTTTGTGAGGTTTTAAAGAGACTCTGAAGGAACTTAAAAAACGGCTTTTTACCTATTATTTATGTTAGGCATGTTTGCCCCTGTTAAAACGCTGCTATCCCGCGGCAGAACGAGGATTTTTTATCCCCCAAATCCCCTGTGCAAAATCCCTGAATTTCTTGGTCATGGATTTTGCTGCCCAGGGAGACAGAGCTTTCGGCTGTAGCTCTGCCTCCATGTGCGTCAAGCAGTGCTGATCGCCGCCTCTCCCCTGCCCCTCTCAGTGAAGGAAGACTGAGAGGGGCGGGGATAGGCGGCAATCCGTGCTGATAGACGTGAGTAGAGGCAGAGCTGCAGCCAAAAACTCTGCCTCTCATGGAAGCGCTCCCCGCAATGTGCCCCGGGGGATTTGGGGGGTAAAAAACCTTCCGCGGGATAGCGGTGTTTTAATAGGGGCAATCATGCCTAACATAAATAAAAGGTAAAAAGCCATTTCTAATTGGCTTCAGAGTCTCTTTAAGAAGGATGTTATCCAATGACAGTTGCTTTTGCCTACTTTTGAAGATTTTATGAAAATTATGACATAGTATATATTCACTACACTCAGATAAAGGGTAATTAAAGAGGAACTTTATTGAAAATAAAATAATGAATAAAATTGCTTATTTTTTTTTACAATACTAATATTATTATAGATTATTCACTCAGTGTTTGCCTATTGTAAAATCTGCCCTCTCCTTGATTTGCATTGTGAAATTTATCACTGGTGGTGACATCTTTGGTTCTGCCAGGTGATCTGTATGGAATGTTCATTTACTGAGAGTTCTAAGCAGAGAGGGAGATATTGCTTGCTTGGCAGAATGCAACCAGGCTCACAGACAGCAAACTGTTAGGACCATGGTCATGACATCACACTGTGGGACAGGACAATGTCAGCCACACAGACCCCCCTGGTGATTTATTCCAGAAAAGGTAAAGATTTCTCATGGAAAGGGGGTATCAGCTACTGATTGGAATGAAGTTCAATCCTGGCTTAAAGTTCCTCTTTAAAGAGACACTGAAGCGAAAAAAAATATATGATATAATGAATTGGTTGTGTACTATGAATAATTACTAGAAGATTAGCAGCAAAGAAAATATTCTCATATTTTTATTTTCAGGTATATAGTGTTTTTTCTAACATTGCATCATTCTATAATATGTGCAGATTACACAACACTCAGCATTCAAAATGATTCTTTTAGAGCAGTCTGTGAACTAATGACCTCTCCTCTGCCAGAGGAAAAGTAAATAGTTCAGGAACAGTTGAGATAATAAAAGTGAGAAGACAGCCCTCTCCACGACTTTGAAAGTCGTAGAGCTTAATGGCTTTTTTGCATAGAGATAACAACTGGAGTTTCTTACCTCTTCCTGTACTGGAAACAATTAGAATGATGTATCTGATCTTAATGTTTTATTTCTTAGCTGTACTACACATACAAATCATAATATCATAGTTTTTTTTTCGCTTCAGTGTCTCTTTAAGTAGCATCAAACGGAGAAGAACCATTGGCTCACTGCTGATGATGTGACGTGCGTATACGTTTTCTGCTTGTATATAAAGACATTGCTTGCTTATCAAGTTGCAATTTCAATTTGGCGACAGTTTGGAACTGAGTTCTGTGCACATGCATCAATAGCCTGCATGCTTGTGATACATTCTGTTGCTATAACAATGCCTTCTGGTGAGATAACGCATCAGGCTTATTGCTCACTAATGCATCAAAGGGGGTTGGAGACCACTGTAAACATGCTAGATTCCCAGAAGAGACAGCCCAACCAGCCTCCTCAGCTGAGAATTATCTAGGGTGTGTACAAGGCTTTAGTCAAATCAAATAAAAAAATAGCCTTTTTTGGCATGACCAAGATTCATACAGGCATTGCCAAAACTAGAGTAAATGTGGGACATGGAAGAGGGTGGGATAGAGGTACAATGGGTAAGCAGCCCACGGACATTGTTTTATGTTTACAGTTCATTGATGCTCCTCTCTGTGTCTGTGACATGCTGTGACATAGTGTGCAGTAATTGTCACTGTGGAATCCTCTTCTAGTAGAATGTTGAGTTTTCTCTTACCCTCTAGTGAGTGAAATTCTGAAAAATAGGCTATTGGATTTTGGCCCCACCTATGAAAAACAATAAAAAAAATGTTGTGACTTTAGTTACACTGTTATGCAATAGTACCTTCATCCCATGGATTTCCGTGGGATATATTTGAAGAGATGATTGAATGTATGTCTCCAGTTCTTCAACCAGTGCTTTGCCTTGTGATACATGGTTCTTTAAAGCATGAAAATCAGTGTGTCCTATGATGTAAAGTTCATTCTTCATAGAATAAGACCGATCTATAGCTTCTGACTGTAGCCTTTGAGAGTTATCCAAAGATGGAGAAGTGCAACAGACATCTAAAAAATAAAATTACACATTGTGCAACTTACTGGAGCAACCTAAAGTACTGTATAATGATACGTATACACATATTTATACATGATTAGCAGAAAGCACTATGCAAAAAGAAACATTACAAAAATATTAAGAAATATTTCCACTAAGGGCTGGTTGACACGGGCCATGCAAGTTGTTTACCACCGGGATTGAATGCGCCCCACATTAAATGGCTGTGCTCATCTCAGTGCATTTACCATCTTTTGTGAGATTCTGAGAAGCTACGTGTAGCTTTCAGCAGTGGTTGTGTCCAGCAGTTTTATGCCCTTTATGGGGCTCCAAACGCAATCTGATGGTGGAATGATGGGAACTGATGATAAACACTTTTCTGCTTGGTTATAAAAGCCCATCTGAATCAGCCCTAAACTGTAAACTTACTTAGTACTTTATTAGGAATGGTACGCTAATACTTAATATGGCCTCTCATTACTCAAAAAATAGCCTCATTCCTTCATGGCATGATTTCTACAAGATGTTGGAAACTTTACTTTGAGATTTGGGTTTATTCTGCCATGACTGCGAAATGCTGTTTCTGCAAGAATTCATTTTATGAATTTCTTGTTCTACCAAAACACCAGCAGCCTGGACTGATGGCACTAGGTTTGGCCCACGGATTCATGCTGCTGAAGCCAAATACTGACCTTATCATTTGTGTGTCCAAACTGAAACTGAGATTCATCAGACCAAGCTACATCAGTTCTTAATTGCCCAGTTTTTGTGGCTGTCAGTCTATATTTTTCTATTTAAGACTATAAGAAATGCAAAGTCTGGACAATGGTGATACAAATTAAAGGGCAACGGTTATTGAATGTGCCCCCCCCCCCCCCAATTATATTTTTGTCAGTGAATAGAAAAGGACAAGGGAAGAAGGGATGGGCCGAATAAAATACCTTTGCCTATCTTTTGGCTGCCTGTTGTTCCCTGTTTTAGACAGTCTAGCTATAACATCCTTCTTATCACTAGGCATTATTTTTGACCTATTCCTCCTCATCTTTTTTTATTCTTTGTACACTTTTACTCTTCAATTTATACCTGTAATTACGGTACTGGTTTCATGGTTAGCCCTGTTTCTAGATATCTGCAAACAAATTTAATAATTAAAAATGCATAGAAGGAGGCTAGATAATATTATTTTCTACAGTTATTCTAGTTGTGGCACAAATTCTTGTATTGTGATTTCTCCTTGTAAGAAGGTTCTGCTGATAAACACCAATGAATCTCTAATCAGCATACAGTGTATTGAGTAACTTGTGCTAATAGATGATCTGGACCAATATGTCCTCTGTGTCAGGAAAGTATAGTAATAATCTCTTTTTACAAATGAATACTGTAACGATTGTGGAACTTTCTCCGTGATCAGCGCACAACGCGTGCGCTGACACGGCGGAAATCCTCCACAAGCGTATATTTGCAGGCACCCAGCAAAAGGTGCTACGCACCTGTAGAGGGAAATTCCTGTCGGCAGATGGCGCTGGGGAGTGCAGAGGAACCAATCCTCTGTACCTCCACAAGTGCCAGACAGGAATTGTACGAAGCGCAGAACGCAATCGCAAGAGAGGCGATTGCGAATGAGATTGAGCAAAGGGACAGGTTGTATGTGTGTGCGCCAATCCAGTCGCCACCCCGCGACCGCGCACACACAACAGCAGATACGAAATAGGAACGCGATCGCGAGAGGTGCGATCGCCAGACGTGACACAAGGCAGAACAGAATAGAATACGAGGGTAGCAAAGGCACAGTAAATAATACAATGAGAAGATGCGGAAAACAACAAACGCTAGCTAACCGCGAACACCGCACTCATTCGCAACAGTGCACGCGGTTATGCGCGGTCTTCACGTGATAAGCACAATAGAGACAAGCACGCCTAACTAACCATCGACAGACAAACATGAAACAGAGGACGCGAACGCTTGCTTAACGGTTACCTCACCGAGCCTCCAGCAAACGGTCGTAGCAGATAAGACAGACACACGAAAACAGGGACAAGCGAGAGATAGGATCCACAGCACTAGCGAAAAGTGGCTAGAGCGATCCAGGTACAGAGTAGCAGAACAGAAGGATCCCCAGCGCTAGCGAAAAGTAGCTAGCGCGATCCCAGGAGACAGAACAGAAGGATCCCCAGCGCTAGCGAAAAGTAGCTAGCGCGATCCCAGGAGACAGAACAGAAGGATCCCCAGCACTAGCAAAAAGTAGCTAGTGCGATCCCAGGAGAAAGAACAGAAGAGATAGCTAGTAGCAACCGCTGCACCAGCTATACTCCAAGAACAGAGATCAGAACCATTTCCTGTCAACCACCATAGGGACAGGACAATGGAAACAGGCAAGACAAGACAGAACAGGCAATACAGATAATACAACCTGACTGGGCTAGAAGGGGAGCCTAAAGCAACCCTCAGGAATTAACTATACTAGATAGCAATGGCTGACACTCCAGCAGTGTCCATCAGGAACAGACCATGGAAGGGAAATGACCAGCAAAGCCTTCTGGGAAACATAAAGCTCTTATAGTGCCAGTCATCAAAGAAGGTAGGTAGGGGATTTGCATAACGAATGTATGCAAATTCCCCAGCAAGAGAACAGACCAGAAACTTGCAATGGAAAGACAGGTCTCTGTTCCAGAGACCTGCAGCCCACAGACTAGAGGAATGGACAAACAGCTGTCTGTCTGTGCAGCCAGCTGAGCGGATCATCACAAATACATTCTTGGGTATGTTTCTGAAGAGTTCTATAGAGTTAACGCTTCTAATTTAAAAAGTACTCTGTGTTTTTTCTGAGACTTCTAGATTACTATTATATTCTGTTAATCGAAAATGGTTCTTTATACGCAAAACATTTCTGTCTTAATAACACATATCTCTCAAGAAGGAATACATCTTAGAATACAATATTTCCACTTAAGCTAATAATTAAAGGTTAATTAAAGGTTGAATACTCCCCCAAACCCTTAACAATCCTGCAGTGATGACAGGAGTTAATACTCCATCAGATTACACTATTATGTAATGAATTCATTGAGTACATCAGTTCTAAACTGAGCATAACTACTATGATCACCATGGTATGAAGAGATCAATAACCAAACTCTTGATACAGCTGAAATCCACGGAAAACATCCAAACATAGCTGATACGACAAAAATGCATGCAAATCTGTTAATTGGAAAATAATGTACAAAAGGTTTATGTTAATCATTATAAGAACCAATCTATCAGCGCTCAGTGTTCAAGTGGTGTAGCATCAAACTACCACACACTCCTTTGATTACGGTAACACCTTTAAAACATAAGTTTACAAAAGCAAATCATAGTGCAGACGTGTTAGCCAACTGGGTTCACCAAACATGTGTAGCCCGCACAACATGCAGCAAAGGACAGCCTAGGGTGTGCAAATCCGTCACCAAGATATCTGGGTCACGCCCCCTCCTTAATTCCCTGTTGATCAGATAGCTTATTGTAATCAGGTACATCAGAATGCAGTTTCTCCATTTTAGGCATCCATCCAAAGTAAACAGCCTCTCGTGTAAAACCAGCATTTTAATAAACACACTCTACAATCCTCCTACGTACATAAAAACATCTTTACGGTTGCCCATCAGGTTATATCACCATCTCCTCAGAAGCAGTCCCAGTTGCGGCTTGTCCTCAGCTCCCTTTCCTGTGTAAGTTTTCTGTGTCTGCCGTGGACGTTGGGTGGTCTGTACTACAGTGGCCCACCAAAAGTATAAGTACTGGGACTGCATACTAATTGGAAGCGCGGCTTTTACTTTTGCTTTTTAATAATCATAAACTTTTGGACTTCAATTACAGAAGCAATCCAGATTACAGATAAGGAAACAATTGCAGCAGAATTAAAGCAATGAAAGGAAGTAATCTTTCAATTTAAGTATCCAAAAGAGCTTTGGGTACCTTTGTCCTTCGTTTTGCTTTTATTGCAGCAGGAGTAGCCACTAGTCTCTGATACATCTGAGTAGTTATCCAGATCATCACTGACAGAAAAATGGTCATCTATAATCGAAGGTGTTCCATCCGATTCACATAACGAATGGCTGATGGTGGAGGAGATTGATCCTCCTTTCACATAAGACTCAGAATTCTCCATTATTTTGCCATTCTGATTATCTTGCTTTGTAATCCTATTAGGAGAATGTTAAAGAGGAAAAATCAACACAATAACAGTAGTGTAACTAAGGCCCCAGTGCGAGTTTTACATGGGACCCCAAGCACTGTATTGATATGGCAACTCAACACCAACCAAGGACAGTTGCAGTATCTAAGAGGAGTAATCAGAAGGGTGCAGTTTGTTGAGGATTGTTACTATTCAATGCACATATAGAGGTGTTCCTTACCAGCATAGCACCAATGAAAAGCTAATAAGATGGATGAAGGAGGGCCCCTAATGGGCCATTCTGGTCCAGGGGCCCCGGTGTGATTGCAACCTCTGCATCCGCTATTGCTACGCCTCAGTCTGCACAATAAAGTGGAAAGAACTGACCGCAGCATGCATTTATGCATTCACTAATAAAGTCCAACTTTAGGTCAAAAATATTTCAGTTCTAGCTAGTGTGCAAATGTTTACTGCATACTTTGGGTTTTTATGGTTGTTATGTCCTGATTGTGAATATCTGATCTCAAATCTTTTCCCTGAGACATTTATGGACTTTGTTGTCTTTAATGTAAAGCATGGTGGTCTTGAGGATTGAAGAGAAAAAACAGGCAGACAATCTTGGCAGAAGTGCTAATTATTTCCCATTCTACAAAATAGTTTTTTTCCTTGTTTGAGAGATTGCATCACTTCCTGCCAGGAAAGGAAATTAAAGAAATTCTCCTCGATAGAAATAAGAAATAAATGATTTAACTGGCATAGCACTAAACTACACAGCAGCTTGCAGCTGCAATACCACCAAGATAAAACAACTGTACCATACCACATGTTTCCATTGTCCATATACAGTATACTCTCTAAACAACAAAGTCCAAAAGGTTTTACTGAAGTTTGTGAAGGGTTTAAAGATGGTTAAGTTGTGGAATTCTCACCACACAAAATGAGTAATAACTGTGGGCAGGAGGGAGTCCACTTCACACCCATGAGCTACAAATTGGTCCCTGCTTTCCAGAAGTGCTTATTTTCCTTTCCTGTGCAAACTACAGGAGATGTATGATGTTAAATATGAAGGACATGTCTTTTGTTTTTCCCAGCCCATGTAACAATGTATAACAAAATGGCTCTCCACAAGAGGGCATGAACACTGAAGTTTAAGACATGAACACCTTTTGCTGGATATTGAAAAGGATGTAAGAATGGCTTCAGAATACTTTTCAGATATTGCTATCCTATATAATAAAACCCCTGTGTCTCTGCATCCTCCTGTGTCCCTGTGTTTTGCCCAGCGCGCATGTGTGGCTTCTTGGGACAGAAGGAGGATGGGCACGTCAGGGAGCGCAGTTGAGCGCACACAGGAGCGTGGCCGCGTGCATGCGCCGTAAGAGCGCGGCTGCTCTTGATGAGATGGGAGAAGGGGGTGAGGGGGTCGCGGCCGATCCCTAGCGTCCATTTGTAAATGGGCAGGCTGATTTGTAGTCAATAAATAAAAGGACTGAAAAGAATCCAAGAGGGGAGCCTAAATTTGGTACTCATAGCTTGTGCTAATTCTGAACCCACACAGCACCAATCATTTAAGTACCAATGAATAAAGACAAATAAATGATTAATGACAGTGCTCACAAATATGTAAAAACATACATTTTAGTTAGTATCAAAAGCAATCTTGCAAACGGTAAATATAACACTAACTAAACCATAAAAACAGCCCCTTGCAATGTCAATAATTGTCACAGGTGAGTATATGATCATTTGAGCAAATGGAATATTATTAATTCAGCCTACAGCACTATATATCCCTACAGTCATACAGCCTGTAGCAATTGCAGACTACATTATCTCATACAAGGGGCTGTTTATATGGTTTAGTGTTATATTTCCTGTTTAATAAATTGCTTTTGATACTCAATAAAATGTATGTTTTTAGACAAAGACAAGACAAATAACATTTATATCGCGCTTTTCTCCTGGTGGACTCAAAGCGCCAGAGCTGCAGCCACTAGGATGCGCTCTATAGGCAGTAGCAGTGTTAGGGAGACTTGCCTAAGGTCTCCTACTGAATAGGTGCTGGCTTACTGAACAGGCAGATTCGAACCCTGGTCTCCTGCGTCAGAGGCAAAGCCCTTAACCATTACACCTTCCAGCCACTGCTTTTACATGTTAGTGCTATCTTTACTTTATTAAGGCCCAAAATAAATTAAAAGCACTGTCCATACTTACTTAGCATTCTTTATCAAACAATAAGTGGAACCATGGAATAGTTTCTATAAATGTTACTTACCTGTTTTCAGGAAATTCAAAGTTGGTATTTTTATTCACCTCAACACATCCTCCTGAAAAGAAGTAAACAATCATGTATTTTGGAATGTATCATATACCATAATGCTTCTAACAATGGTATATGCTTTTATTACCTTTTTATGTATCAAATATTAGTTACATAGTTGCATATTTAAAAAAAAGATATCCTTCAATCACGTTTAACCAAGAGCAATAAATAAATAAGTAAAAATGAGCTGTCCTGCACCCTCACACAGGGCCGTTTCTTGGGCAGTGCGGGCAGGGCGACCGCCCTGGGCGCAGACTGGCAAGAAAAAGAAGGGGGGCGCAGGCAGAAGGACATAATCGCTAGGGAGCTGGTGATGCGTGGTGCAGCCAAATGAAACAAATAAAGAAGATTACCAGTCCTATCACCTTCTGTCACGGACGGTTGCGGGGCCGCAGGCGCGTCCTGTAACCGCCCGTGAAGAAAAAGCGATCGCACTCGATTCTCTGCATCGATTGCGCTTCAAATCGATAGAATCTGTATTTATTGTGTAGGAGGTCTGCAGTCCTTTCTCAGCAGAGAAATAGCATCACCTTAGCTGCAGGATGGCTCTTTTGATATGCTAACGAGCAGGGGCAAACCCTTGAGTTCAGAAAGCTTGTCCCAGCTGATTTTACATCCAGATGCTAATTACAGGAACCATAAGGTTCCTTTCATAGAGGGAGATCCCAAGAAGCAGACACAGCTGGACTCCAGTCAGGCTGACTCCAGCCTTAGCAGGAAGAAATGAATGTACTATATAATCTTTTGCCCATTTACAGAATACAATAAATAGGGTGGTTATGAGAGCGGTATCATTGGATCCGTAGGGTCATGCTGGATCTCTTGATACCAATTGAGAGGGGCCCGGGGCCCCTACAACCCAGGTATGAATCTACCCAGGACCCTGATCTGCTGCACTAGCCATGTCGGATATCATATTAATCTGTATTTTCCTCCAAGTATGAAGCTGTTACCCCCCTAAATGTAACGTGTATGCTTCAGGAGTTACAGCAATTCATAAGTTTAGCTCTAAAATCTCTCAGAGGGAATGAACTGTCATTTGCTGGTAGTTCAGAGGGGGCCGGAATTGCCACACCCCCAAACCAAAATTGAAATACACAGAAAGTTGCGCTAATGGAAAAAGCAAAGGATAACAAAAATAAATCAATACGTGGAGCGCACTGGATAAACACTGCTGTAAAATGTTCAAACATACACTAAAGAAAAGTCTAATGCGCTCTGTAGCTTGTAACAATGAGAGTTCAGTTCACATAAGTCACCATCCAGCAAGTTATTCCATCCAGCTGAATATCCCAAGGATTTCAATCACTGAGTCTCCTCATTGGTCAGCCAACACGTCATAGAAAAAATAAAAGAGAAGCATATATAGCGTAATTCAGTTACTATAAAATCTGCCCTTCACCATTCCAGAGTGGGCACACATCACCCTTGTGCTGGGACACACTCCCCCCAATGTGCCCGCACTCACCCCGTTAGCCTCCAACCAATCCGGAGGTATGGATATAGCGTATGCGGGGGAAAGCAGGGATCACTCCGGTATGCAGGCAATCTAAAACTCAAAGATGCGCCATATAGTGTAAAATTGTTTAATAAAAAAAAGTTAAAAAAGACAGTTACACTCACAAGCGTAGGTGGTCACAAGCGTATTGTATCATGTGTACATAGCAGTCCCGGGCAGCCGCTCACACACACGCTCCGCTTCAGACCCTCGCGTTCTGTGATGTCCTGGATCTAACGGTCATGTGACATAGCTCCGCCTTTTTTGTCTTTTTTAACTTTTTTTTATTAAACAATACCTCCGGATTGGTTGGAGGCTAACGGGGTGTGCCCACTCTGGAATGGTGAAGGGCAGATTTTATAGTAACTGAATTACGCTATATATGCTTCTCTTTTATTTTTTCTATGACGTGTTGGCTGACCAATGAGGAGACTCAGTGATTGAAATCCTTGGGATATTCAGCTGGATGGAATAACTTGCTGGATGGTGACTTATGTGAACTGAACTCTCATTGTTACAAGCTACAGAGCGCATTAGACTTTTCTTTAGTGTATGTTTGAACACCCCCAAACCAGCTTCATCAAAAGCACAGAGCCAGCAGGCGGGCTTGAGTCCTCCCATTCCATCCATATGAGAACATCCTGCTGCCAGCTCAGAGGACATAGGGCTGGTGGCCATTTTGCTGAACTTTGAATGAAGCTCTGAAACAAAGGACACATGTGCTGGTGGCCATCTTGATTGGCCATCTCTTCTGTAACCTGGAACAAAGAATTCTGCTAAACTTTGATTGAAACCAAGAACTTTATGATTTTCCCACAAAAGGACATATTTCCACAAACCATAAGTATTTTCTCCTTTTTTATTTCATACTGGCTATTACTGTTTTAATAATTGTTGATTTTAATAATTGTCTGTATATATTAATTATTTATATTGCTGTGAATAAAAGACTTCCTCCAAGTCATTCACTGTTCCGCTACCCTGCTTATCAGCACACACAGAACTGATCCCGGGTCTCTGAAGATACGCTACTGTTTGTTTGTTGTTGGCTAGACAGAATACCGTGTGTTTAACCGTTTTATTCGCAGGACTAGTCAGTCAGTAAATCGGGTCCACTGGCCCATACCAGTGGTGGTGGCAGATACCGTGGAATCGTGTGTACGTTGTAATTACCCGTGTCTCACAGGCTCCCTTCTGAGTTGTCTGCGGCTAATTCTTAACGGTTCCTGCGCATTGACTGCGACCAGAGTTCGCACGATTCGTGCGCTGGCACCGTTTAGAAGGCTAAGTGCGGTCAGCCACTAGGGCTCCTGTGACACCTTCCTTGACTCCTGCTGGGCTGCCTGCATCCAACGTAAAGTCATCATCACGTCACCTGTGCCTGTAGCGGTACTGCAGGCTGTCAATGCGCAGCGCCTATAGAGGAGTCAGCTTTCTTGGCTCTCTTCACCTGTGTGTTTTCCTGGTCCCTGCTTCCTCTTGGATGAGTGGCTGGTTGCTAGTAAGTAGGCAGATCTACTTGTGACCTGTGGCTGTGTGACTGTCCCTAAAGAGCAAGCGTTCACGAGTCCAGGGGGTGGGGGGGAAGGGGGCGCAATTTCACACACTCGCCCTGGGTGCAATTTAGCCTAGAAACTTCCCTGCGCCTCACATATCCCATTTGATCCAAGGGAAGGCAAAAAAACATTTACAATGCTTGGACAATTAACCTTTAATGGGAAAAATTCCTTCCTGACCCCAGGTGGTAGCCAGATAAAATCCCTGGATCAACTCTGTTGGTAATTACCTTGTACAGTAATTATAGCCATGGATGTCCTTCAATGCAAGGAAAGCATCCAAACCTCCAAAATTTGCCATAACTACTTCATGTGATAAAATATTCCACATTTGAATGCAGTTGAGCTGTATGTAGCTGCTCACCTAACGTTAATGTGGATCTGAAGTCCACCCAAAAAAATTGCAACAACATTGAAGCTGCCCTCAGGCGCGGAGCTAGGGGGGGTCGGGGTAGGTCAAGTGCCCCTGGGCGCCGGGTCCCTAAGGGCGCCCAGCTGAGCTGATTTTTTTTTTTTTTTCTGCGGAGGGGAGCAGCGCAGAGAAGAGAAGAGGGAGAGCTATGCGGACGGTGGAGAAGGGGGCCATCTCCCCCCCTTCTCTCACCTTAGGGCTCTCCCTCCCTCCATCGCTGTCCCCTCCGTTATTGTCCGGGTGCTGGCGCAGCGGGCGGGACTCACCTCCGTCTCGCTCCAGCGCCGGCCGGAAGTTCGGATCCCGCAGCCGCTGCTCTGGTCTGGACTAGACCAGAGTAGCGGCAGATCCATCCGCGCTGCGACGAGACGGAGGTAAGTTCCGCCCGCCGCTGCCAGCACCCGGACATTAATGGAGGGGACAGCGAGGGAGAGAGAGCAGCTCTCCCTCTTCTCTGCGCTGCTCCCCTCCTGCTGGGGAGGCAGGGAGGGGGACACCTGGCTACCTACTCTGGGCTTATATACCCCTGGCTACATCTACTGGGCATATATACCCCTGGCTACATCTACTGGGCATATATACCCCTGGCTACATCTACTGGGCACAAAAACCCCTGGCTACATCTACTGGGCACATATACCCCTGGCTACATCTACTGGGCATATATACCCCTGGCTACATCTACTGGGCATATATACCCCTGGCTACATATACTGGGCATATATACCCCCTGGCTACATCTACTGGGCATATATACCCCTGGCTACATCTACTGGGCATATATACCCCTGGCTACATCTACTGGGCATATATACCCCTGGCTACATCTACTGGGCATATATACCCCTGGCTACATCTACTGGGCATATATACCCCTGGCTACATCTACTGGGCATATATACCCCTGGCTACATCTACTGGGCATATATACCCCTGGCTACATCTACTGGGCATATATACCCCTGGCTACATCTACTGGGCATATATACCCCCTGGCTACATCTACTGGGCATATATACCCCTGGCTACATCTACTGGGCATATATACCCCTGGCTACATCTACTGGGCATATATACCCCTGGCTACATCTACTGGGCATATATACCCCTGGCTACATCTACTGGGCATATATACCCCTGGCTACATCTACTGGGCATATATACCCCTGGCTACATCTACTGGGCATATATACCCCTGGCTACATCTACTGGGCATATATACCCCCTGGCTACATCTACTGGGCATATATACCCCTGGCTACATCTACTGGGCATATATACCCCTGGCTACATCTACTGGGCATATATACCCCTGGCTACATCTACTGGGCATATATACCCCCTGGCTACATATACTGGGCATATATACCCCCTGGCTACATATACTGGGCATATATACCCCCTGGCTACATATACTGGGCATATATACCCCCTGGCTACATCTACTGGGCATATATACCCCTGGCTACATCTACTGGGCATATATACCCCTGGCTACATCTACTGGGCATATATACCCCCTGGCTACATCTACTGGGCATATATACCCCCTGGCTACATATACTGGGCATATATACCCCCTGGCTACATATACTGGGCATATATACCCCCTGGCTACATATACTGGGCATATATACCCCCTGGCTACATATACTGGGCATATATACCCCCTGGCTACATGGACTGGGCATATATACCCCCTGGCTACATATACTGGGCATATATACCCCTGGCTACATATACTGGGCATATATACCCCCTGGCTACATGGACTGGGCATATATACCCCCTGGCTACATGGACTGGGCATATATACCCCCTGGCTACATATACTGGGCATATATACCCCTGGCTACCTACTCTGGGCATATATACCCCTGGCTACATATACTGGGCATATATACCCCCTGGCTACATATACTGGGCATATATACCCCCTGGCTACATATACTGGGCATATATACCCCCTGGCTACATATACTGGGCATATATACCCCCTGGCTACATGGACTGGGCATATATACCCCTGGCTACATATACTGGGCACATATACGCCTGACTATATATACTGGGCACATATTATTCTCCTGGCTACATATACTGGGCATATATACCCCTGGCTACATATACTGGGCACATATACCTCTGGCTACATATACTGGGCACACATATCCCTGCCTACATATACTGGGCACATATACCCCTGGCTACCTGTTCTGTGGACATCTCTACCCCTGGCTACCTGTTCTGGGGACATCTATACCGCTGGCCACCTATTCTGGGGACATCTATACCGCTGGCCACCTATTCTGGGGACATCTATACTGCTGGCCACCTATTCTGGGGACAACTATAGACCTGGGGCTACCTATTTTTGGGGAACCACGTCAGATTGAGTGTATTTTGGAGAACTGCTGCCAGGTGAGAGGTGTCTACCATATTAAGGGGGCATTCTACCTATTTATGTGAAATGCTGTCTATTTATGTGACTCATGACTGCTGAATTTGTCTTGTTGGGGGCCTCATGGTTACTGAATTTGTCTTGTTGGGGGCCTCATGATTTGTTGGGGGCCTCAAGATCGCTGAATTTGTCTTGTTGGGGGCCTCATGATTGCTGAATTTGTCTTGTTGGGGGCCTCATGATTGCTAAATTTGTCTTGTTGGGGGCCTCATGATTGCTGAGTTGGTTATGTTGGGGGTCTCATGATTGCTGAATTTGTCTTGATGGGGGGGGCTCATGATTGCTGAATTTGTCTTGGAACATGCTGGAAGGTACATACTGAGGGAGGGTGGGTGAGCGTGAGCCTGCTAACCTCCATATACATTTGGCTCCACCCATAACCACGCCCACATTTATTATGTGACCACGCCCCTTTTTGGCGCTGACTTTGGGGGGCGCATTAATAGTCTTTGTCCCCGGGCGCTGAAAACCCTAGCTACGCCTCTGGCTGCCCTTGCCAGTCTTACCAGCCCCCAAACAACACACAAACAGACACATATTGACTACAAAATCAGGTGGCTCTAAATCCCAGGAGGTTCCATTTCTAGCCCACACTGCTGTTCAGTGGCAGTGCATGCCGCTGTTATAAATTGGTCTGTCCAGCACGTGATTATGTCTAGAAAGAGGGCTAAGGGCAGAATCATTATCTAACTCTCCTGGTGACAAGCACAAGCAGTGCTCATATTGGCCTAAATTTATTGAATAGACAGAGGGAATGCACTACTGCACCTCTACTGTGTTGTAGGGTTTCATACTATTCAGGTGTTACACTAAAGTTCATGACAGTTATTTCCTTTGTAATTTTTTTTTCATGTTTAATGTACAGTTCCAATCCACTACATGTTTGCTCAAGACTTACTATTGCTGAGATTCCTGTACAGCCCTACAACCAGTTGGGCTCCTTGAGTTAGGTGCTCCCTGAAATTCTTTCCCATGTAGAAATCTATGTCATTGGCACGAAGCATTTCTTCAAATAACTTAATGGTTTCTTGCAGTTGTTGAGTTAGAACTTGACATATGCTCTGCCCCTTTTCCATTCTCTGCCGCATGACTGAAAGCTCTCTGGCCTGGGCCTGAATCAACCAGTCATGTTTTCTGTAATAGAAGAAGACTTGTACGCTTCAACAAACATTATTATCAGCAGCAATGTCAATATTATTTGGTTGTAACAATAGTAAGTGTAGCAATAATGTTTAACACTAACAATTCCTTTCCTTCAGAACACGTGTTCTTAAAGAGAACCTGAACTGAAAATAAAAAGTCAAAATAACCATACACAGGTCATACTTATCTCTTGTGTAGTCTACTACTCAATCTCTTTCTCCTCTCCTGCATCCTGTTTGCCCACTGTGATCAATGGATTTCTCCGTCCTCCATTTTAAAAATGGCCACTACCCCCTAACAGCTTCCTGGTCAGCACACTGTTAAACTGTAATATCACCCACTTGAGCCATAGGGAAACAAGGACCTTACCTTGCACATTCAGTTGTAACTGACAGCTGCTGATATATAACTGACAGGAACTGTATATTTCAGTTCTGACAAAATCTTGTCAGAACTGGAAGGGATCGCTGTAAGAAGAAAATGTTGAGCTTCTGAGAGGAACTGACAATGAGGTTAGTATATAATATTCATTTGCAGCTACGTCATGTGTTTATTTTAAATAATTTTCCTCGCTGCAGGTTCCCTTTAAAGATATTAAAAGTTAATGGGTTAGGGCTTGTTCACTACGGTCTGCCCCGGCTGCAGTAGTTTCTGATTCTTAGCTTCACCTTTAATCAGATTCTTATACTGCTCTATTCCAAACTGCCAAAGCATTTCTGTGCATAAATTCCTCTCCTGCAGTCTTCTATATCAACTTATGAGCCCAATGTCACCTTAAAAACTAAACAGACGCTCCCATAGCACAATAAACCTTTTGATAAACTTTTAAAAAAGTAGAATCCCACTCACATATTCCAAAAATGTTAAAAGCATATAACAATAAATCCTGCGTCCTGGATCCAGCATGTGTCCTCCGTCTGCCGCCCTTTAGCTCCGCCCTGACGGAGGACACATGCGGAGGACACATGCTGGATTCATTCAGGACAGTGTTGAACTCATAACCCCAGGATACTGTTTGAGCGCAAACACTTTTTTGATTAATAGTAGGTGACTGTGTTGCAGTGTTGCGAACCAGAGGACAGAGAGTGGAGAAAGTACCAAGTAGGAGGAGCACGTCATCTGTGGACATTATAGGGCTTGTTTACACATAGGGCGTTTTGTGTTTTATTTAAGTGCTGGCGATTTTCAAAATTGCCCTAAAAGCGCTTGTGTAATGATTCCCTATGAGAGTGTTCACATCTGAGTGGTGGTTTGTTTCCGATCCGCTCAGCAAAGCACTGCCTGTACCATTTTGGGGGTGATTTCCCTATAATTAATTGAAAAAAGCTTGAAAAGGCGCTTGGTATAGTGATTTCCCCAGCGCTTTTAAGAATAAATACATTGTATTCATTCTTTTCCGGGTCAAACAGTTCACTTCCTGACTTGTGTCAGGAAGTGAACAAATAAAAAGCTCTTACAAAAAATCGAAGCGTGCAGGTAAGCAACAGGAGAGAGAGAGAGAATCAATCACTCACAAAATCGGAAATCACTGGCGTCAGCGATTTCGATTTTAGATGTGAAAAAAGCCTTAATTTCCAAGTTTACTCATCAACTGGATGCTTTTAGGGAAAAGGACAGGAAGTAAGAGTCCAGCTTCTCTCAAACTTTCATCTTCAACAGACCCACAAACAAAGGATAAACAGGCAAATTGTAGCGATTGGCGTAGCACACAGACGTCTGATTTGTGGTCTGCAGAATCACCAATTATACAGACTCTATACCCGATTATGTGGTGATCTGCAGTATCACCAATAATGCAAGTATAGATGGCTGAGAAACAGAGGTGTAAAGTGTTTGGTGCAACAGTAGATTAAATGGATAGATCTCACCAGAGAAGCTGGGGAGTACTATCTGAAACAACAGTGCTAGACCTCACCAGGGGAGCTGGTGGGTACTAGCTGTAACAACAGTACTAGCCCTCACCAGGGGAGCTGGTGGGTACTAGCTGCAATAAGAGTGCTTGCCCTCACCAGGGGAGCTGGTGGGTACTAGCTGCAACAACAGTAGTGTAAATAATAGGTCTTACCAGAGGAGCTGGTAAAGTACTAACAACAGGAGTGACAACAAAGTTTGGCTAAACCTTACCAGGGGAGCTGGTAAGGTACTATCAGCACAAGCGACTGAATAGTTTAACTAGACCTTACCAGAGGAGCTGGTAAGGTACTATCAGTCACAGGAGCTGTATAAATTAAACTAAACCTCACCAGAGGAGCTGGTGGGTATTTAATCAAAAGAGCACCTCAGCAGTGGCAAGGGCTCACTGGTGAGTAGAGAGGTCAGACAGGCAAGGTTTGGCAACTGAGAGGCAAATACAGTACAGAAACGTGAGGCAGAAGAATAGTGAGTTATCAGGCAGAGGTTCAGCAACTAAGGTCAGATAGGCAGAAGTACAGAATTGATAAGCAATAGCAAGGTCAGAGTATAGCCAGAATCATACACAGGTAATCAGTAATACAATATAACAATAGTCCTAGTCTTGTGTGAAATCCCTGGTTTCCTCCCAGATCAAAGCACACCGGATACTAGTCTAAGGTCTGAGCACTAACACGAGTGTATTCGCAACAGCAGACAAGTTGCAAATGACCAGTGAAGGCTTAAGAAGCCGAGGAGAGCTCACAGCCGCACCCCTTACCAATCAGCCAATCCGAGCGGCGTGAGTCACCTCTGACGTCAGCCGACCAGCAGGTAAGCTGACGCGCCTTCTTCCAGCATAAAGGTCCTGTCTCCGCGCGCGCCCGCGCGATACAGCGACCCTATGAGCACGAGACAGTACCGTTCCCGGCTAGACGTCGACGGAACGGATGAGGCCTGTGAACAGGGAACAAAGCGGCTGCCGGTATACCCTGCGTGTCCGCAGCAGCCATAGTTGCAGATGTTACACAAATCCAGTGAAGTTCTGTATATCAAAAAACACTTTTTTAGTTCACTTTTTCTTGTATCTAAATACCTAATGGAGCCAATAAAATAGATTACGCTTACCGGAAATGCTGGCTAACCATATGTGGATCAGCATAAAGGCATGTGGCTAAGCCAATAGCATGGATTCCCAGTCCTCTGCAGCGCTCCTCAATGTACTCATGCAAATAAATGGAAAAGGTTGCAGATATTGTAATACTGTTTCATATGTATTGCATCCCACCTCTGATGCAACCAGCAAACACTCCTCACCCATCTCACTGGACAGCGTGGCTGACCTAGCACAGGCCAACTGTGTTTTTGTTGTCCTTCTCAGGCCCCCGATGAGTCACTAAGTGATGAAACTAGTTTGAAGGATCTTGGCAGCACTGGAGACGCTAAACACGTGTGAAGAATCTGTCTGATATGCGCATATTAAATCTTTTTTAACTTTTTATTGGAATAAACGTTATTACCCTATATGGACACTCTATGAGTTTTAAGGTCTTTTGGAGTTTGGAATAAGCTGGCAATACACGAAAAGATCTGGAAAAGGGTTAACAAAAACACAGTTGCTGGTCTGTGCTGGGTCAGCCACGCTGTCCAGTAAGAGGCTTTATTTTCATACTGGTGTGTGGTGGCACGTTACGTAGGGTGAGCAGTGTTTGCTGGTTGCACCAGAGGTGGATGCCATACATATGAAATGGGATGCAATACATATGAAACAGTATTACACTATCTGCAACCTTTTCCATTTATTTGCATGCGTACATGCGTACATGAGGAGAGCTGCAGAGGACTGGGAATCCATGCTATTAAGCAACATGACTTTATGCTGATTCGCATATGGTCAGCCAGGAGTTCTGGTGAGTGTAATCTGTTTTATTGGCTCCATTAGGAATTTTGATACAAGAAAAAGTGAACTATAAATTGGCATGAAAGCGGTGGCAGCCCCATGACCACTCAACGCCAATTGGTGTGAATGGCTTCCTATGGGGAATGCAGGAGAGCGCACACGCCGATGCGCGCGCATCTCTGCTTGGATGATGGAGCTCCGCTCCGCCTTCAGTCTCCCAGCGGCGATGGCCACTCAGAGACTGACAACTCTGGCTACTTATACTGGGGACTACTATACCCCTGACTACATATACTGCAGACTATTTTTCAAAACACACTCCAAAGTGGGGTTTTATTTGAACCAGAGTTCTCTTTTTTTATCCCAAACTAACATAATTGTCCAGGACTGTAGTCCTCATGATAATATCCCCTCGATAAATGATGATGATGGTACCATAGACAATGAAATGCAAATCATAAATTTGACAGACCAAGCATTTTCTATGCCACAAATGAATGTACTTAAAAAGGGAGTGCATTTTTGCCCAACAAATAAAATTGAGTTTTTTGCAGTAATGATAGATCTTCAGCTCTTTCTTCGTAAAGTTTATTTAAAAGCCACCTTGGGGAAAGATAAAAATCTAGAATATAGAGAGGGGTGGAGCGATATAGACATCCAGACCTGTAATGATCTTGAGGAACTTCTAGCAGAAAGTACACCTGAGACTATAGGTACCAGTATAGATTATACTAAAGAACGAGAATAAGATCTACATGTTTCCCTAATATAGAGAACTGTCACAGTATTGGGATGTTTATTGGTACCGTAATGGAGGACATAATTCAAAATACAAAGAAATCTACAACTGAGTCTAACCTCAATCCAACTGAGGAAAAAGTATTGGGTGAGATAAAAAACATGAAACATCTTACAATCAAACCATCTGACAAAGGTGGGAATCTGGTAGCTATGAACAATGTTGATTATGAAAAAATGTGCAAAAAAGCTATTACATAATCAAGATAACTAACGAAACACCGATGGGAATAAGATCCATCAATACAAAAAAGAATTACATGACATCTTGTCTAAAGCTAAGTATGATGGGCTCGTTAATGATAAAATTTGGAAATTTCTCAGTGTGGAATTCCCATGTACACCTACCTTTCATTGTACCCCAAAAGTACATAAATCGCTCACAGCCCCCCCCCTAGCCCCCCCCCCCCCCCTAGGACGCCCCATTGTGGCTGGTCATGGCTCTTTAACGGAGAATGTCAGCAAATTCACTGACATCCATCTCATGCCCCATGTTATTAGTTTGCCTTCATATGTTAAAGACAGCTCACATCTATTAACTATTCTAGATGAAATACATATATCTGGGGATAGTCTACTTGTATCTTTAGATGTAGAAGACCTATACAGTAATATACCCCATGATTGTGGAATGGGAGTGGTACAGAGATTTTTGAACAAAATGGGGATTGAACATAAAGAGATTAACTCTTTGATTGTAGAGCTGTTGTACTTCCTCCTTACGCACAATGTTTTTGTATTTGGGGGGCCCCATTACCTCCAGGCGCAGGGAGCAGCGATAAGCACAATGTGTGCTCCATCGTATGCTAACCTGTACCTGGGGGGATGGGAAGAAGACATTTTTGCAGAGGATGGGTATGATTTTATGCATCTGATAACTACATGGCACAGATTTATTGATGACGTGTTTTTTATTTGGGAAGGAACCGAAGATGAATTGCATGACTTTGTCAATTGGCTTAATGTTAACGAGTGGAATTTAAAATTTACATATACTTACAGCCAAACTATGCTGGAGTTCCTTGACCTCAAAATTATAAAACAAACAGATGGAACTCTAGCTACCACTCTTTACCGCAAACCAGCCGCCACAAATTCGATACTAAGAGCAGATAGTGCTCATCCCCATAACACCATTAAAAGTATTTCATACTCTCAATATGTGAGACTTAAGAGAAATTGCACAGATTTTGAAGGTTTCCAGACTGAGGCTAAACAACTGAAAAGCAGACTCTTGCAGAGAGGCTACTCTAAAAAAAAAAGCCTCAAACGAGCATATAATAGAGCAGTAGGTCTAGACAGGAAAAAGCTTCTATATGGAAACAAAAAGAAAAAAGAGAAGAATGAAGATGAGGACTTCTCTCTATCTATGACCACTACATACTGTGGGGAACATGCAATTATTAAACAGGCCCTTAATACATTTTGAGACAAGATGAGACCCTAGGGAAGATAGTACCCAAATACCCTCGGGTAGTATTTAGGAGATCTAGAACCATAGGAGCCCATATAATGCAGAGCCACTATCAGGGCAGTAATCGTGGGGAGCCATGTAAAACTAGAGGCACCCAGGGCCGGGCCGAGGCATAGGCTGGAGAGGCTCCAGCCTCAGGGCGCAGTGTAGGAGGGGGCGCACAATTCATTCAGCTGTCATTCCTAAATTGTGTATGAAGCAGAAATATATTAAAAAAGGGGATACATAGCAGTGACTGCAAGCCAGATAACTAGATATTAAGGTGTTGGGGAGGTTGTGGGCCCTGTGGCCCTCTTAGTCTAATAGCAATCAGTGTGTGACGGCTGGGGTGGGTGGGATGGAGGGGCGCACTTTGGTGTCTCAGCCTTGGGTGCTGGAGGACCTTGTCCCTGCTCTGGAGGCACCTATGGGTGTGGGGGATGTCCATATTGCCAACATATATATAAAGGGCCCAAAATAGAAATAAAATCTAGAGATGTTGTTTTAAACTTGAGGCGCTATGCGAACTGTGGTACCACCGCTGTAATATATATTGCAGTATGCAGATGTGATGCATTTTTTTATAGAAAAGACTAAAAGAGAATTTAAGGATATATGAGCATATATATGATACTGGGGAAAAGGGCGAAAAATCAGCTATAGCAAAACTTCTGATTGAAGCACACGAGGGAAATGTAAAATTTGTGAGGTTTGCAGTTCTGGATAGAATCCATCCTAACATTAGAGGGGGAGATATTGACAAAAAACTATATCAGCTAGAAGCCAAATGGATCTGGAAATTTTCAGCTGATCAAAAACCTGGTCTAAACGATCATGTGAGCTTTAGAATGTTTTTGTAAAATACATCTGATTAAATCTATGTACAGACTATGCGCACTTTGGCGAATTAGCATATAGTATAAGTATATTTCTTATATGTTAGGGGTCCTTTTTTAATTAGTATATGTGACATATAGTAAGAGATCCTTTTTGCTGTGTGGTCAGTAGGTGGCACTGCCTGTATACTTTTCCACGCTTTGCAATGGATATTGAATCACTTTCCATGTGGGCATTTTTTGCTCATTTTATATTAGGGAGGTGTATCAGTGAGAGATGATTTGTGCCCTATCCCCTGTTCTCAATTCCTTTGAACTATTTACATATTTTGTTATATGTGCGCTCCAGACCTCGGTCTTGGTGCACGTTTGTTTACTGTATGGTGTGGGCGGTGACGACTGTCTACTTATCATGCGCATACGTACTCCGCTAGTTTTTTTGACATTTAATATTGCACATCTGCTATGCGCCGTTTAGGTTGCATCCTGATGTACGTGACCTGCGGTATATAGCGCGCATGCACTGTACTAGTACTTCATTCACTGGGACATGGATGTAGTTTTTTAAAGAGACACTGAAGCGGAAAAAAAAATATGATATAATGAATTGGTTGTGTACTATGAATAATTACTAGAAGATTAGCAGCAAAGAAAATATTCTCATACTTTTATTTTCAGGTATATAGTGTTTTTTCTAACATTGCATTATTCTATAATATGTGCAGATTACACAACACTCAGCATTCAAAATGATTCTTTCAGAGCAGTCTGTGAAGTAATGACCTCTCCTCTAGCAGAGAAAAAGTAAACAGTTTACTTACAGTTGAGATAATAAAAGTCAGATAACAGCCCTCTCCACGACTAACTTAGTCGGAGAGCTTAATGGCTTGTTTGCATAGAGATAACAACTGGAGTTTCTCAACTCTTCCTGTACTGGAAACAATTAGACTGATGTATCTGATCTTAATGTTTTATTTCTTAGCTGTACTACACATACAAATCATAATATCATCATTTTTTTTTCGCTTCAGTGTCTCTTTAACAACTCCAGACTGCGCTCCAGGACTTTGAGGATCGCCAACGATCCCTCACATCCAGGCTACCGCTTCTTCAGTCGGCTCCCTTTGGGCAGGAGCAGTGGCGTAGCTACAAACCTCAGGGCCCCGATGCGGAATTTGGACCTGGGCCCCCCCCCCTACATTAAATAGCCAGGTATAGGTACCTAGGGTATAGGTAGCCAGGTATCGGTGTTCCAGTATAGGTAGCCCCGGAATAGGTGCTCCCAGTATAGGTAGCCAGGTAGGGATTAGATTGTGAGTTCCTCTGAGGGTCAGTTAGTGACAAGACAATATACTCTGTACAGTGCTGAGGAAGATGTTGGTGTTATATAAATACTAAATAATAATAATAGGTGCTGCCAGGAATAGGTGCCCCAGTATAGGTAGTCAGGAATAGGTGCCTCAGTATAGGTAGCCAAGAGTAGGTGCCTCAGTATAGATAGCCAGGGAGAGAGACAGGGACACGGAGAGAGACAGGGACACAGGAGAGACACAGGAAAAGAGACAGGGACACAGGAAGAGAGACGAGGACAGGGAGAGACAGGGACAGAGGGAGAGAGACAGGGACACAGAGAGAGAGACAGCCACAGAGAGAGAGACAGGGACTCAGGAAGAGAGACATCCACAGGGAGAGACACAGGAAAACCGTGAGAGAGACCAGGACACAGGGAGAGACACAGGGACACAAGAAGAGAGACAGCCACAGGGAGAGACATAGGGACACTGGGAGAGAGACAGCTAAGGAGAGAGACAGGGACACAGGGAGAGACACAGAGAGACCCAGGACACAAGGAGAGAGACGAGGACACAAGGAGAGAGACAGCCACAGGGAGAGACACAGGGACACAGGTAGGGTGACATCCACAGGGAGAGAGAAAGGGACACAGGGGGTGGGGGGAGACAGCCATAGGGAAAGATAGGGACACGCGGGGGGGGGGAGACAGCCATAGGGAGAGACAGGGACACAGGGGGGGAGCCAGCCATAGGGAGAGACAGGGACACAGGGGGGGGGGGGTAAGACAGCCATAGGGAGAGACAGGAACACAGGGGGGGAAGACAGCCATAGGGAGAGACAGGAACACAGGGGGGGAAGACAGCCATAGGGAGAGACAGGGACACAGTGGGGGAGACAGCCATAGGGAGAGACAGGGACGGGGGGGGGGGGCAGCCATAGGTAGAGAGACAGGGACACAGGGGGTGGGGGCAAGCCATAGGGAGAGACAGGGACACAGGGGAGGGGAGACAGCCATAGGGAGAGACAGGGACGGGGGGGGGGAGACAGCCATAGGGACTAGGGAGAGAGACAGGGACACAGTAGGAGAGGCAATGCAGCCTGACTTACAAAGCTCCAGACTCCTCCACCTCCCCACTGACTGTATATGGCAGCAGTCCAGCAGAATTGCAGGCGACAAACACGACTTTCCCACACTGACTCTGGCTGAACCTGCAGCTCACTCGAGGGATGTGGGAGGAGCCAGGCCAGCCAGAGATCAGTGAAGGGCCAACTGGAGCATGGAGGGGGTGGTCCGGAAGGTCAGGATGGAGTGAGTGACAGCAGCTGCAGAGGAGATGACGAGTAATCTCCTCAGAGATCAGAGCCAGCGTGACTTTGTTGTGTGTGTGTGACGTATAGCAGTCACACACACTGAAGTGGCCGCTGCTGTCTGAAGAGAGCGAGGGAGGGGAGATGGTTACTGGAGACCAGGCAGGCAGACATTGCGTGGATGTGTCTGCATGCACTGTGTCTTAGAGCCGCAAACAGAGCCCGCCGGAGCCGGCCAGGTTAATTAAGTGCCGCCGCTGCCAGTCTAAACACGTGCACAGACGGGGCCCCTCCCCTCAGGCTGCAGGAGCCGGGCCCAGTCGCGGGTGCGACCGCTGCGACCTCGGGCCCTACGCCCGTGGGCAGGAGGTTTTGGGCTATCACAACCTAGACCTCAAGGCACAGGAATAGCTTCTTCCCCTCAGCCATTAACTCTCTGAACTCTATGCACTTTAATCCCTCAAGCACCATCCCATCCGTTGATCATTCTCCTCCTACACGCTGGTTTTTCCTGCCCGTACAAGCCTGTCCTTTATAGAATTTGTTGCACTTTGTACAATCTGTGGTTAACTCTGTGTGTAACTCTTTTCTGGTTAATGGTATTAGTTGGAATTGTATTTTTTTGTATCGCTACACCTAGCCCTGTGTATGCCAGGCCCAATTCCGGGTATGACCCAGTCGTGCTTGGAGAAATAAAAGATCCTGATTCTGATAACACCGAATAGGTTAAATAAGGAACCGTTAAATTATACATGATAGGTATCAAGTGTAATTAGAAAACATATATTACTTTATTGTATCAAAAATAGGGATAGAAAATAGGACATACATTTAAAAAAAGAAGGAAAGTGTTGCAGAGTTTACAAATAACGCATTCCTGGCTGGCCAGTAAACCAATGAAGAAAAAATTCCCGGCAGGACTCGACCCTTTAAAGTGCATATCAGTATTTATTGCATTATAATGGCAGCCGTACAACAGCAATGCAACAGCATGACGTTTCGGGCAAGAGCCCTTTATCAAATGCTGAAGTTCACATCCTTTTCACAAGCTTATATTACCATTCTAAATGACACACTCCCCTCTTGGGGGTGGGCACAATCCTTAAAGTTACACCCTATACAACATTCAAAATAACACACTCCCCTCTTGGGGGTGGGCTCAATCCTTAAAGTTACAAGTCCCTAATTTGGGTAACAAGAAGAAAGCGCAGCAACCCTATTGAATAAAATTACAAAAAACATCTGAGGCTAAAATCCTCGTTCAACCCCCCTGGTGTCTGAGTCCCCAGCCTGTCCATCCAGCAAGCCTCCCTTCTTAAAAGGGCATTCCTATGATCCATCCCTTCACGATTCTGCACCACCTCCAGCACCTGCCATCTTAACTGTGTCACTCTATGGCGCAATTCTATAAAATGGCGCGCCAGTGGGGATTCTTTTTTCGTTTGTAAATCACCTTTTTTCTCCTTGGGGGGGTTTTGTATGTTACTTTTATGCTCATTGAGCCTAGTTTTTATCTCACGTGTGGTCTGGCCCACATAGGCCAGGCCACATGGACATTTAATAAGGTACACCACCCCCTTGGTATCACATGTGGCATAATGTTTAAGTGGGATAGAAATCCCTGAGCTAGGATGGTGTACAACGGGACCTTTTATGATACTATTACAATGTTGGCATCCTAAACAAGGATATGTCCCTGTTTTTTCTGGTCCTAAAAATCTTTGTTTTTTACCACCCGTGCGGCCTATATCTGCCCGCACTAGATGGTCCTTTATTGATTTACCACGTCTATACACGAATCTCGGTGGAGTCTTACAGATATGGACAAGCTGGGGGTCACTCTCTATAACTGGCCAAAACTTGTGGACTGCTTCCCGGAGAAACCTAGATCCACTCCCATAAGTAGTGATAAAATTTATTTCTCCTGACTCTGCATTGGTGTCAACTTTGCATTCTCTCAATGACCTCCTATTAAGTGCTAAGACCTCTGCTGCAATTTCTTTACATCTCTTCTCACTATAGCCTCTGGTGATGAAATCCTGTGTGAGCAGTTGTGCCTGTTCTAAATATAATTCATCGGTGGAGGTAATCCTCCTGGCCCTTACAAATTGACTCTTAGGGAGCCCCCGAATAAGTGGACGGGGATGACAGCTCTCCGCCATCAGGAAAGAGTTTTTATCAGTTGTCTTTCTGTATAAATTTGTTATCACCTCACTCTCCCCCTTCGTGATTTCGACATCCAAGAAATGCAATCTATGGGTGTCGTATTCCATCTTAAACTTTAATGTAGGATGCCTATGATTTAAAGACTGAAAGAACTGGCACAACTCCTCCTCACTCCCTCTCCAACAAAAAAATAAGTCATCAATAAATCTGCAGTACCCCAGGATGCGCCCCTGGGCGTCACCTCCCAAAATATGGGTATTCTCAAAATCTGACATGACGATATTAGCTACTGAAGGGGCATAAGGCGCCCCCATGGGCACACCCTGGGTCTGCAGATAAAACAAATCTCCAAATCTGAAATAAGAGTGAGTCAGACAAAATTCCAACATTGACATGATAAAAATGAGCATCTCATTTTTAACCCTTACATCTCCTCTCATCTTTTCTTGCACTGACTGTAAAGCCTCCACATGTACAATGTTATTATACAAATTTACGACATCCATGGACACCAAAAAATTCACACCCTCCATATCAATATTCTCCAATCTATTCAAAAAATGGGTAGTGTCCTTCAGACAAATCTCATTTTCTTTAACTATAGGCTGCAGCCACGAATCGATGTATATCCCCAAAGGCTCCGCCAGGGAGTCCACTGCAGAAACAATGGGTCTCCCTGGCGGACACCCGAGGTCCTTATGAATTTTTGGTAGCGTATAAAACACTGGTACCCTTGGTGTATCCTTTTTAAGAACAGCCAACAATTCTCTCCCAATGATACCAGTGCTTGCTGCATCATCCAGCATTGCATCCAATTCTCTTTTAAACACATGAGTGGGATCATTAGACAACCTTCTATACATCTGTTCATTATCCAATTGATGTTTAACCTCCATTTCATAATCTTTACGATCTTGTATTACAATGGCCCCCCCTTTATCCGCTTTTTTAATTATTATGGATGTGTCCCCTTTAAGAGCCATTAATGCACTAAATTCATCTCTCGTCAAATTATATTGCCTCCTTTTATTTTTCTCAATACAGCGCTTAGTCTCTTTCAACACCAACCTCTCAAACAATTCAAGTGCATTACTAGTAAATGGGGGGTCTTGTTTACTCTTGGGTCTCAGTCTTTTAGGAATCTCTGCTTCTTCTTTCTGTATTACTGTTAGTTCTTTATCTTTCCTTGGTCTATGGAGACCAAACCAAGTTCTCCATCTGATATTCCGTGTATACTTATACAGATCTACTCTCACATTAAACATATTGATCCCTGATGTTGGAACAAATCCCAATCCCTTATTCAAGACATTCATCTCTAACTGTGTCATCTTTCTACTGGAAATGTTATAAACAGTACAGTTTCTATCACCGATCTTTCTATCCTGCTGCATATATAGATTCCCATCACTCTCTGTGTCTTTATCTCCCACCACTGTGTTATCCTCAGTGTGTTCATTACTTACAGTTCTCAGCTGCGCTGCTGGAATAGTGACAGGGACGACATCGGTGTCTACCTGTCGGCGCTTACTCACTGAGTCTGCCTCCGGGTTGCCGGGTGTTGCATCCCTGATGGACGGGATGGCGGGAGTGCACGGCTGTCGGCACATGTTCACTGCGGCTGGCTCCGAGTAACTGGGCGCTTCACTTGCTGGTGTGGGTAGCCCTGTGGACTTCCTCTGCCGCCTCTGCCGCGACCCCTGCCTCTTTCGCTTCCGGCTCCTCCTCTTCCTCTCGGCGGATACCTGTTTCCGCCTCTGGGTTCTGTAGGTTGTGTATGAGAAAAAGGAACTGCGTACTCCTGTTCACTACCAGACAACTCCGGATCTGACGCTCCACTTGCTGGAGGAGGAGGATTCCTATTATACTGCCGCACTATTCTTCGTGCCAGCCTCCAGGTATACACCTGATTTTTCTCGTAATCTTTAGTATCTCTTTTAAACTTCTCCACCTTTACTTTCAATATACTTTCTTTCAATTCCTTAATAGTGGCATCCAGCTGTAGTTTGAATGTATTATACGCCTCCAATGTTTCTTTGCTTAACAGATCTCCTGTCAGTCTTTCCACTTCACTCCTTACTTCAATGATTTGAGGATGCAGGTATTGCACTGTGAGGAGCATAAGATCTTGAGAACATTTATTTAAAATGCCTTGCCACTTGGCTGTAAACTCCGGATTTTCTTTACACAACAAGGGTGATAAAACAATTCTCAAACCTCTAGGGAACCTGTCCACCTTTATGTACTCCGTTAGTGTGGAAGCATGTAATGACAATGTAATTTCTTTCCTAATTGCTGCTTCCAGCTGCGTTTTAATCAGTTCCACTGGGTCAACTTGTGTACCTGAAAAGGTGTATTTGAAAGAATCTCCTAGTTCCAAGATCGCTGCTCTTTCTTCTGATGTGATGCTGTAGTACTCTGCTTTGTTCTCGCTTGTACTCGCAATTTCTGCAAACGACATATTCGTATCCTGTGGCTGCTGCAGATGAGATGGTAGATCCAATCGCAATCTGTATTATATCTGCCCGCCTCTGGATTAACTGGTATATGTTTTTTTATATATATGGGGAGTCCTCTCCAGGTTAGAGGTCCATCACGCCTCAGCTGTCTGATCCAATGAAGAAAAAATTCCCGGCAGGACTCGACCCTTTAAAGTGCATATCAGTATTTATTGCATTATAATGGCAGCCGTACAACAGCAATGCAACAGCATGACGTTTCGGGCAAGAGCCCTTTATCAAATGCTGAAGTTCACATCCTTTTCACAAGCTTATATTACCATTCTAAATGACACACTCCCCTCTTGGGGGTGGGCACAATCCTTAAAGTTACACCCTATACAACATTCAAAATAACACACTCCCCTCTTGGGGGTGGGCTCAATCCTTAAAGTTACAAGTCCCTAATTTGGGTAACAAGAAGAAAGCGCAGCAACCCTATTGAATAAAATTACAAAAAACATCTGAGGCTAAAATCCTCGTTCAACCCCCCTGGTGTCTGAGTCCCCAGCCTGTCCATCCAGCAAGCCTCCCTTCTTAAAAGGGCATTCCTATGATCCATCCCTTCACGATTCTGCACCACCTCCAGCACCTGCCATCTTAACTGTGTCACTCTATGGCGCAATTCTATAAAATGGCGCGCCAGTGGGGATTCTTTTTTCGTTTGTAAATCACCTTTTTTCTCCTTGGGGGGGGTTTGTATGTTACTTTTATGCTCATTGAGCCTAGTTTTTATCTCACGTGTGGTCTGGCCCACATAGGCCAGGCCACATGGACATTTAATAAGGTACACCACCCCCTTGGTATCACATGTGGCATAATGTTTAAGTGGGATAGAAATCCCTGAGCTAGGATGGTGTACAACGGGACCTTTTATGATACTATTACAATGTTGGCATCCTAAACAAGGATATGTCCCTGTTTTTTCTGGTCCTAAAAATCTTTGTTTTTTACCACCCGTGCGGCCTATATCTGCCCGCACTAGATGGTCCTTTATTGATTTACCACGTCTATACACGAATCTCGGTGGAGTCTTACAGATATGGACAAGCTGGGGGTCACTCTCTATAACTGGCCAAAACTTGTGGACTGCTTCCCGGAGAAACCTAGATCCACTCCCATAAGTAGTGATAAAATTTATTTCTCCTGACTCTGCCGGGAATTTTTGCTTCATTGGATCAGACAGCTGAGGCGTGATGGACCTCTAACCTGGAGAGGACTCCCCATATATATAAAAAAACATATACCAGTTAATCCAGAGGCGGGCAGATATAATACAGATTGCGATTGGCCAGTAAACCATGCACGCCAGCAGGGCCAGAGCTACCATAGGAGTAAATGGGCAATTGCCCCAGGGCCCCAGAGCCTGTAGGGGCCCCCAAGGTGTCCCTCCCCATCTTAACTGTTGCTTCCCAGGGACTCTGCAGAGTCTGTTAAGTTGGGAGGTGATTGGGTAGGGTCAGCAGCCAGCTCTTGGGCCCAGGAGGAAAATTTGGCTGCAACAAAGGGCCTCTAATGAAGCTTTTTGGTCGGGGGGTGTCTGTTGGGGGGCCCAAGGCTAATTTTGCCCTAGGGCCCAATTGTTACTTGAACCGGCCCTGCACGCCAGCTCAATCAGCTCATACATACTCCCCCAGTCTGCCTGATATTGTGACAGCGCTGCCTGTAATATATTTAGTAGTGATAACTAGATACGATTGTGTCCAAAATGACTAGCATATATATTGCATCAAATAGTCTCGGACTGCAGGATAAATGTCAATTAATTGAATGAGTCGTTCCATAGGCTTTAATATATGCCAATAACAAATTTGGTTGAAAAAAGGATGGAAAGATCTCACTCGCAAAGTAGGACTCTCTGGAGCGCAGCAAACTTCCTTCAACAGGTCAGGGGGATTTGTTGGGGCCCTTGCTGTTTTTCCGCTGTGAGTTAGTCAGCCGGGTATATGTTGCGTGGACCAGCAGCTGACTGGTGTCCCAGTTCAGCACATACCGCAGTCTCCACGCTCCTCTATCGTCAGAACGCCGGCGCTGCTGCCCGCAGAGGCTCTCTGGTAGTCTTTTCCAGCTGAGAGCGAGCAGGATGGCCAGGCATGTGGTAAACTCTGCCCACCAACGCGCTTCAAACCGTGGGTGTTTCTTCAGGGTGTAACTGAACTGTGAAATTTTGATTTTATATCCAATGGTAAATAAAAAGTTAAAAAAAAGCAAGACGAATGTCTGCAATAAATGGTGAAGTGTAAACACTCAGGTAATGGGCATAACATAAGTGTAAGACATAACTTAATTAAAACAAAAATAAATTTCACCCTAAGGTTCAAAGTCGCCTGGTCACATAATAATCTTGAACTAGGTCTACAAAGGGGGAACTAATAAGGAAAGAGGCTCCTTATAGGCCAAACTGCAAAGAAGACACCACAGCCATGTCAGCATAAAAATAAGACACAGTATTAGAGATTACGAGGAGGCTGTGTTTCATTCTGTAATGCAGTAGAATACAGGACCAGAGGCATGGAGGAGGGAAATATGAAGATGACAGAGGGGCCCCAGTAATAGATGTGTTTGTTCAAACAGTGCGGGCAGCTGGGAGTATTATGAGTGGCTTGTATAAACAATAAATAGCATTAAAATAATCAATAAATAATTTTAATGGATACATAAAAGGCAATGTGCTTCACATGTATTTGACCAGTTCTTTAGGTCAGGTAATCCCTTTGGAGCTCCCGGCTCTTTTTTTTCTTGGAGAGCAACCCACTACAAAAGATTTAAAGACCTGAGTGGGACAGGTTTTTCCTCACTTGCCTGGTAAAGTAGCTGCTGCTTTGCAACCCAGTCTGGGTGGAAAGACTACACCAGCAGTTAGAACACAAGTTATTTTGGCTATTGGCGAGGGACTAACAAGGCAAATTTGGGTCTGAGCTGCCAGAGAATATTCTAGGGATGGATATACTTCTTGGTCAGTCAATACAGACTGCACTAGGTTCCTTCACCCTAGGATATCCTCAGAAAGCATAGTTGGTGAGAGTGGTAAAGGCTGTAGTTAGAGGTCATGCAAAATTAGCACCTACATTCCCCCACCTGAGAAGCCAGTCTGTATGAAGCAGTACAGGTTGTCTGGGGGGCATAAGAAGAATGGGGAGACTGTCCAAAAAATAATGGTAGGGATCTTCAGGTCTGCTGTTTATTCCCCGCATGGGACTCATTTTGAGGCCGATTTACAATGTGGCCAGGAAAAAGACTTTGTTTTCATGGGGGCAGCACTAGGGATTAGGGCCTGTGATACAAGGGGTGCCATTTTAACTTGTTTTAGAGCAAAATGACACTGTTTCCTGGAGTTTGTGGCAGTCTAATGAAAAGGAAGGACTGCGGGACATACCAATTGGGTTTTGGTCCAAACATCTGATGGGGGCGCAGAAACATTCCACACCCCTGGAGAAGTATTTGTTTGGAGCCTGCACAGCTCTCCAGCATGTAGAGCACATCACAGGGACTGACCCAGTGACTGTCCATACTGCATTGCCAATTGAGAGATAATGGACTGACTGCTAGGGCTACTGTGGCCCAAAACCAAACGTTGATGAAGTGGAAGTAGTGCCAGCAGGAGAGAAAGGGTATTGCAGCTGGAGATATATAAGTATTAAATAATGGGCTAAAAATTAGTGATGGATGTAAAACTGAAAAAATGCACCTTTATTTCCAAATAAAATATTGTCACCATACATTATACTAGGGATATAATTTCAACTTTGAAATAACTGGGACAAATGGCCAAATAAAATGTGTGGATTTAATTATGGTAGCATAAATTATTTTGAAACTTTAATGGCTGTACCATAGAATCTCACATATGATTTCCTCTAATAAATTACTTCCCCCTAACATGCAGCCTGAAATACTGACAATGTTAAACTTTAAGGGTTATTTTAAGGGCGGCATCTCTGTATGGTATGAGGCTCTCCAATCCCATTCAAGCTCTCCTCTCCTTCGCTATGCGCATATCTGGTCTAATGACTTACAATGCGATATCACTACTAAACAACTTGTCTTAGCAAATAAAATACTATCTAAAATCTCAAAATGTAACACCCACTGGGAAACATCTCATAAGACCTTATTTAGGTGGTATATAACCCCCAGACGCATTGCCTCTTTTTCTGCAGAAATGTCTCCTTTATGTTGGAAGTGTCAAAAGGAAATTGGTACTTATGTACACATGATATGGAGTTGTCCTATCATTTCATGTCTTTGGTCAAATATTGAGTCTTTGATACGGAGGACCACGATTCACAATTTTAAATTAACACCTCAACTCGCTCTACTCGCTCTATCTGTCACATAATTTTCGCTGCTCACCATTTAAAGGGACTCCGAGCAGTGCAGAAACTATGGAAAGATGCATATCATTTTAAAGCTCTCTTTCTCCTCTTTCCAATGATATATAAACCGCCGCCCTACGCCTTTTAGGTTTCACTATTTTCGCGGTTGAAATTGCCGCGGCCGCAATTTCAATCGCGAAAATAAAGAAAACTAAAAGGCGTAGAGCGACGGTTTAGGTGTCGCCAGAAAGAGGAGAAAGAGAGCTTTAAAATGATATTCATCTTTCCATAGTTACTTGTATTACACAGGACGACACTTTCCCCAGTGTCAGCAGCTCCATTCAGCAGAAAAAGTCGACCTGTGTAATGCAATGTAACTATGGAAAGATGGATATCATTTTAAAGCTCTCTTTCTCCTCTTTCTG
>NC_090651.1:169103362-169108362 GCF_040937935.1 Hyperolius riggenbachi
CACTCGATTCCCGCCGGCGGACAATGGCAGGGAATCGAGCAGCTGATAAGGAGCGCCGGCGGGGACAAGCGGCAATCGATCCGCGCACCCACGCGGATGTGGCGGGGACGTGGTGGGAGTCGATCCGACGGCTAATCGGCCGCCGGATCGACCCATGTATTGCTGGCATAAGTTTTTACTTTCTGTTCAATTATATATATACATGGCATAGTGCATATGTTAGAAGTATATATACAAATTTGTAGGACAAGAAATTACACCTTTCTGTGGGTAGTGTAATTTATCCTTTTGAAAATATTTTGTTCCTGATCTGCTTAACTAATTAAATGCATTGCATTGACTTTTTATCCCAAAACTGCCGGTCTCCTCGAATTCATTGCTAGCATAAGAAAAGGTTAAATATTGCAAACCTCAGGTGAGGTATAGCAATGCACCACTGTTGAGAACCTAGGGTGTAGAGCAGCTATACATATTCCAACTATAAATTGTTATACAGCTGTTGCAATCTGGTAGATATCTTTAGAATATGTTTGTCAATTGAGGAAGCTGCTATAGAATAAATGTATTCAACTGTGGTTGATGAGTGTGTCTGTTTGTACTACTTAGTATAGGACCCTTTTCAATTGCTCTGATGGATAAGTGATGATTATTATTTAGCCCTCAGCAGAGGAGGAATCCTGACACTTGTTGCTGTTGTACACATCTTTTGCTTCTATAATAACATAAAAAACAAAGTGCATTCATTTATAGCAATTTACATGAATTCAACATTTTTCTGATCAGAGTATACAAAACTGAAAGATGATTGGTTGGTATGTAATAAAAAGCTTAAGTCTTCATTAATGCACTGCCTAATTGGATATACCAAATCATATTCTGTAAAATATGTATATGAATAATTAGTTTTTCTGTTAGGTAAGACGAATAGTGGCTTAATTTCTTCATGCTGCTACTCACCCAAACTCTTTTGCTGAACTAGTTTGGCAGTAAGTTCCTGTACTCTGCAACTGATGGACCTGCATCTCCAGCACAGACATTCTTTCAGCTAGCTGTTTTAAGAGTCTATAGGGATGCCCCTCAGCAGTGTCTGACTGCCAGCCTTCATCTTCATCGGTCAGGCTGTGTGATGTGGAACCATGAGATGAGGAAGAACGTTTGTTTTCAAGAACCTGAATTAACCTTTGTGACTTCTGTAATTGTGTCTTCAGTGTCTTCACTAGCTGCTGCAGTGCAGTAACATCTTCTGACTTCATGAAATCAGAGTTCCACTTCACCTGCCAAATGCCATTTTTCCCCAAAGGTGGATTAGATGGCACTTGGTGCCAGTCATTGGTTTCATTGACCATATCTTCTTTTTCATATTCTAAAGAAATAAGTTGTAATTAATTGCTTAAAGTGTACCAGAGCTGAATAATTAAAAATATTTTATACATACTTGGGGCTTCCTCCAGCCCCATCTGCTCCGAGTCCCTCTAAGGAAATATATGGCATGCTTGGTTCATACATCATGTTAGTCTACCTTGATCCACTGCCTCTAATACTTTCTGAGTTACTTTCCAGAATAAGTGTACAGCTCAGGAGGTCTGGCACAAGTGCTTGCTGCAAACAGAGGACTCGAGAACTACCAAAGCCAATAAAATCAGAACTGCAGCCAGATAACTGGCATCATATAAAACTGTACAGTTTTTTTAACACACTCCACTCTTGGGTGCAAAATTGATCAAGGGAGAAAGGAGAGCCCTGCTGCTAACTTGAAAAACAATGAAGGCTGACCAATGGGCACTGACCAGTACATGTACTCTTTCTTATGAATAAAATGTGATTTTTTTTTTCTTATATCCAAAAATTACCTGCTAAAGAATATCCAACAAAAAAAGGCTAAAAAGTTAATGTACATAATGGCTGTTTTCTCTATTATGGTTACCCACACCGTCGAGTGTCTTTGTACCACTCTGCAGTCTTTAATTAATGTTGTGTATCTGGATAAAATAGATATTACAATCCAGGGCCGGCCTTAGGTTTTACAGCGCCCTGAGCGAAGCCTGATTATGGTGCCCCCCCCCTTCATCCTACACAGACACACACAGACACACACACACACATGAGGAATAGGTAATATTGGGATGGACAGACAGACAAATATATATACATTGAGAGAGAGGCACAGATATAGGGATGGATGGAGGGAGGGAGGGGGAGAGAGAGAGAAGAGGGAGAGACACAGAGAGAGAGAGAGAAGAAGGAGAGACACACAGAGAGAGAGAGAAGAGGGAGAGACACAGAGAGAGAGAGAAGAGGGAGAGACAGAGAGAGGAGAGAGACATACAGAGAGAGAGAGAGACATACAGAGAGAGAGAGAGAGAGAGACATACAGAGAGATAGAGAGAGAGAGACATACAGAGAGAGAGAGAGAGAGAGAGACATACAGAGAGAGAGAGAGAGAGAGACATACAGAGAGAGAGAGAGAGAGAGAGACATACAGAGAGAGAGAGACATACAGAGAGAGAGAGACATACAGAGAGAGAGAGAGAGAGACATACAGAGAGAGAGAGAGAGAGAGAGAGACATACAGAGAGAGGAAAGAGAGAGACATACAGAGAGAGAGAGAGAGAGAGAGAGAGAGAGAGGAAAGAGAGAGAGAGAGAGAGAGAGAGAGAGAGAGAGAAAGAGAGAGAAGGAGGAAAGAGAGAGAGAGAGGAGGAGGAAAGAGAGAGAGGAGGAGGAAAGAGAGAGAGAGAGGAGGAAAGAGAGAGAGAGAGAGGAGGAGGAAAGAGAGAGAGAGAGAGAAGGAGGAAAGAGAGAGAGAGAGAAGGAGGAAAGAGAGAGAGAGTCTGACATGTACCTGTGCGCAGCATATATCCCCCCAACAGAGTCCCCTTACTACAAACCTGACATCTATGAGGTCCTACAAAGAGAAGCCAGCCACTTCCAGTCTCAGGGCAGAGTGCTCATCTATGGAGACCTCAACGCTAGAACAGGCACAGAGAAGGACTATCTGACCTCTGAGGGAAACACATACATACTTGGAGGAGAGAGCTACTACCAGGAACCAATGCAGACAGCAAGAAACAGCTATGACAAGACAGTAAACAAAAGTGGGAAATCCCTGTTGAACCTGTGCCGGAGCCTCGGCCTATACATAATGAATGGGCGAACCAGGGGTGACTCTCTTGGGAGATTTACTATGAACTCACATGTAGGCAGCAGTGTGGTAGATTATGCTGTCACAGACACAGACCCCATAAACATCAATGCCCTCATAGTCACCCCTGAAACACACCTGTCAGACCACAACCAAATCCTGCTGTACCTGAAATCCACCGATAAACCAACCACACAGCAACCTCACCAGAACGGTCTCTACAAGCTGCCACCATCCTTCAAATGGCCCAAAGAGTCTGCCATCAAATTCACCAACATGACCAACACTGCCAAAATCCAAGAACTGCTGACAAACTTTCATACCAACCTATATGAACTGAACAAACAAGGTGTCAACCATGCAGTGAAGGACTTCAGCAACATCTTATATAACATGGCAGTACTCGCCGGCCTCAAGCAGACCAACTTTAAGAGATCCACAAATAAACAGTCCCAAAAATGGTTTGACAGTGAGTGCAAGGCTCTACGTAATTCTCTAAGGGCAGCCTCTAACCAAAAGCACAGAGACCCCCAACAACCAGGACCTAAGGGAAGCCCATGACCACCTACAGAGACAATACAAAGACACCCTCAGGCGGAAAAAACAGAGCCACATCTCCCACAAACTCCAACAGCTGGAGGACTCCCTCCAAGACAACTCATTCTGGGAGACCTGGAACCACATTGGGACAAAGCCCAAGAAAAGCCCTCTCCACATCCAAAATGGCCACATCTGGCTCCACTACTTCAGGGACCTCTACAAAGACATCCCAGAAAATGCCCAAACCCCGGAACAGAAACAAATAGCCGCAAAGCTGAAGGACATGGAGGAGACAATCAAGGACTTTCAAAACCCCCTGGATACACCAATCACGATGGAGGAAATAAGAGAAAGAACAAAGCTGATAAAATGTAAGAAGGCTAGCGGTACCGATGGCATCCTGCCAGAGATGATCAAATACAGCCCCCCGGACATACATGAGGCACTCGCAAGACTTTTCAACCTTATCCTGAGTGCGGGCTCCTTTCCTCAGGCCTGGAGTGAAGGCCTCATAACACCCATCTACAAGAATGGGGACAGATATGATCCAGCAAACTACAGAGGAATCTGTGTCAGCAGTACACTGGGGAAACTGTTTAACAGCATCATCAATAAAAGGATCCTCTCCTTCCTCACACAGCAGGACGTACTCAGCAAAAGCCAAGCTGGGTTCATGCCAAACCACCGCACAACCGACCACATCTACACACTGCACAGCCTTATCAAGACTCATGTCCACAGCTCACGTGGCAAAATACACGCTTGCTTTGTGGATTTTAAGAAGGCGTTTGACTCGGTGTGGCACCCAGGCCTTTTCCTAAAACTCCTAGAGAGCGGAATAGGAGGTAGAATCTATGATGTCATCAAGAGTTCATATACTGGGAACCAATGCAGTGTGAAAGTGGACGGGAAGAGAAGCGCGTTCTTCAAGCAGGGTCGAGGAGTCAGGCAGGGCTGCAGTTTGAGCCCAACGCTCTTTAACATATTTATTAACCAACTGGCTGTAGCCCTGGAATCCTCCCCAGCACCAGGCCTCCTCTTGCATGACCACGAGGTGAAGTTCCTGCTGTATGCAGATGATCTCCTGCTGCTCTCCCCAACAGAAAGGGGCCTACAGGACAGCCTGGCAGTACTGGAGAGTTTCTGCACCACATGGGCACTGCCCATCAACCCAAAGAAGACAAAAGTGATGGTGTTCCAGAGAAAAAATCTAAAAATGCCCACCTCCTCATTTATATTAAATGGCTGCCCACTGGAGACCACAAACAGTTACACCTACCTGGGGCTGGAAATTAACCAAACTGGGAGCTTTAAACCA